>NW_021697436.1:420-1127 GCF_005190385.1 Monodon monoceros | reverse complement strand
AAATGCAGGCCCTTTGAAGTCATACTGCATGGTACCCATTCCATGTGCCCCAACTCTCCAGGTTTAAGGGATTTTTCCTTCCGCTAAATAATGTATGGGAAACCCACAGTATGGTCCACCATGTGTTTGGGAACCGTTTCCAAATGCATCTCAGTTTTTGTCCCTTTATACTCGGGTTCACCATTCCAGACGCTTAACTAACACTCTCCCCACTTGGAGCGTCAGTGCTTTTAACCTCCTGTTTGGCACAGTTTGCAATTTCTGTGCAAGATGAACAGGAATAGGGAGAACCAATGAGACACTAGCTGTAGGTGTCTGCACGGGCAAATGTAACGCTCATTTCCCACCAGGAAGTGGAATTAACCAAAGGCGCAACATGCCCTGCGGGAACCAGATTAGGGCCTGAAGCAATCCTGCGGTTTTGAGGTCAGCTCACAGGAAATCGAGTTGAAGAAAGGAGCTCAGGGGCACTGTAATTCACAAACCTGCAGAGATATAAATGACAGCTATCGTCCAAAAATATATTGAAGTAAGTCTGCGAAGAGGACTTGAAAGCGGGAAAGAAATTCAGGAAAACGATTTCAGGGGGTAGATTGGAATTGCACTTAAAGCATAGGAAAATAGGCAGAACGGCGACAATGATGCACTTGGCCAAAAAGGGCGTATGTGTTTTTTCCTGAATATATTCAGGAAAAAACGCATACGCC
>NW_021697436.1:0-320 GCF_005190385.1 Monodon monoceros | reverse complement strand
ATGTGAAAAAAGTGTAAATCCAGAAAGGCAGCACAGGTCATGGAGAAGAGGGAGCCTTGTTATGCTGATGGGCGGGATGTAAATTGCCAACAGCCAATCTAGAGGAGTGTATGGTGTTTCCTGAAACACGTAGGAAACAAAGCAAGACAGCCTATGGCACTTCCACTTATGGTCCTATAGCTTAGGGAAATTAAAATAAAAAACAAACAGCCACCCCAGTTTGGGACGGCTCTGTTTACAAGAACCTCATCTACGGTACAAGTTAAATATCCCAGAAAGCAAAAAATGGATAAAGAAGTTGTGGTACGCATGTACAATGG
>NW_021697435.1:0-2488 GCF_005190385.1 Monodon monoceros | reverse complement strand
AACTATCAAACTCTTAGAGGAAAACATAGGCAGAACACTCTATGACATAAATCACAGCAAGATCCTTTTTGACCCACCTCCTAGAGAAATGGAACTAAAAACAAAAATAAACAAATGGGACCTAATGAAACTTCAAAGCTTTTGCACAGCCAAGGAAATCTTACACAAGACGAAAAGACATCCCTCAGAATGGGAGAAAATATTTGCAAATGAAGCAACTGACAAAGGATTAATCTCCAAAATTTACAAGCAGCTCATGCAGCTCAATAACAAAAAAACAAACAACCCAATCCAAAAATGGCCAGAAAACCTAAATAGACATTTCTCCAAAGAAGACATACAGATTGCCAACAAACGCACAAAAGAATGCTCAACATCATTAATCATTAGAGAAATGCAAATGTAAACTACAATGAGATGTCATCTCACACCGGTCAGAATGGCCATCATCAAAAAATCTAGAAACAATAAATGCTGGAGAGGGTGTGGAGAAAAGGGAACACTCTTGCACTGCCGATGGGAATGTGAATTGGTACAGCCACTATGGAGAACAGTATGCAGGTTCCTTAAAAACTACAAATAGAACTACCATATGACCCAGCAATCCCACTACTGGGCATATACCCTGAGAAAACCATAATTCAAAAAGAGTCATGTACCAAAATATTCATTGCAGATCTATTTACAATAGCCAGGAGATGGAAACAACCTAAGTGTCCATCATCAGATGAATGGATAAAGAAGATGTGGCACATATATACAATGGAATATTACTCGGCCATAAAAAGAAACGACACTGAGTAATTTGTAGTGAGGTGGATGGACCTAGCATCTGTCATACAGAGTGAAGTAAGTCACAAAAAGACAAATACAGTATGCTAACACATATATGTGAAATCTAGGGGAAAAAAATGTCATGAAGAACCTAGGGGTAAGACAGGAATAAAGACACGGACCTATTAGAGAATGGACTTGAAGATATGGGGAGGGGGAAAGCTAAGCTGTGACAAAATGAGAGAGTGGCATGGACATATATACACTACCAAGCGTAAAATAGATAGCTAGTGGGAAGCAACCCCATAGCACAGGGAGATCAGCTCAGTGCTTTGTGACCAACTGGATGGGTGGGATAGGGAGGGTGGGAGGGAGGGAGATGCAAGAGGGAGGAGATATGGGAACATATGGAGGAGATATGGGAACATATGTATATGTATAACTGCTTCACTTTGTTATAAAGCAGAAACTAGCACACCATTGTAAAGCAATTATACTCTAATAAAGATGTAAAAAACAGAAAAAACCAACCAAACAAAAAACCCCAAGACCAATATATATGCTGTCTACAAGAGACCCACTTCAGACCTAAGGACACATACAGACTGAAAGTGAGGGGATGGAAAAAGATATTCCATGCAAATGAAAACCAAAAGAAAGCTGGAGTAGCTATTCTCATATCAGACAAAATATGCTTTAAAATAATGACTATTACAAGAGACAAAGAAGGACACTACATAGCATTAAGGGATTGATCCAAGAAGACAATATAACAATTGTAAATACTTATGCACCCAACATAGGAGCACCTCAATACATAAGGCAATTACTAACAGACATAAAAGGGGAAATCGACAGTAATACTTTCATAGTAGGGGACATTAACACCCACCTTCACCTATGGACAGATCATCCAAAATGAAAATAAATGAGGAAACACAAGCTTTAAATGATACATTAAACAAGATGGACTTAATTGATATTTATAGGACATTCCATCCAAAAACAACAGGATACACATTTTTCTCAAGAGCTCATGGAACATTCTCCAGGATAGATCATATCTTGGGTCACAAATCAAGCCTTGGTAAATTTAGGAAAACTGAAATTGTATCAGTATCTTTTCTGACCACAACGCTATGAGACTAGATATCAATTACAGGAAAAGATCTGTAAAAAATACAAACACACGGAGGCTAAACTATACACTACTTAATAACACAGCGATCACTGAACAAATCAAAGAGAGTAAATCAAAAAATACATAGAAACAAATGACAATGGAGACACGACGACCCAAAACCTATGGGATGCAGCAAAAGCAGTTCTAAGAGGGAAGTTTATAGCAATACAATCCTACCTTAAGAAATAGGAAACATCTGGAATAACAACTTAACCTCGCACCTAAAGCAATTAGAGAAAGAAGAACAAAAAAACGCCGAAGTTAGCAGAAGGAAAGAAATCATAAAGATCAGCTCAGAAATAAATGAGAAAGAAATGAAGGAAACGATAACAAAGATCAATAAAACTAAAAGCTGGTTCTTTGAGAAGATAAACAAAATTGAAAAACCATTGGCCAGACTCATCAAGAAAAATAGAGAGAAGACTCAAATCAATATAAATTAAAAATGAAAAAGGAGAGGTAACAACTGACACTGCAGAAATACAAAAGATCATGAGAGATTACTACAAGCAACTCTGTGCCAATAAAATG
>NW_021697434.1:400-1296 GCF_005190385.1 Monodon monoceros | reverse complement strand
CTTATTCGTTATTATACACAGTGAGCATTTTGCCTGAATTCGTTTTCCTCTCTCCTGCTCTGCTGTTCTGCCCTGGGCTCTAGAGCCTTAGAGTTAATTAATGGTTAGTGTTGCCCTTTGAATTCAGATGAGTTTTCTAGCAGGTTGCCTCTGTAGAGATAGAGAACACTTTCTCTTTTTTTCTTTCTTCCTTCCTTGATTTTTTTTTTCTATATTGCTTTATCATCAGGTCTTGAAAATAGTAGGTCAGCATTTATTTTCTAGCTTCAAAGATTGGTTTTGAACTTCGGTTTACTTTTCCACGGAAACCTGAAGGTTTTGCAGATATGAGGAGCAATGCCATGATGTTGTAGAACCCCAGTTTTGAATTCTGGCAAGTTTGTGAACAAAGCCCATAGCTATTAACTTGTCATGAAAGCCCCTGTCTTGAGAAAGTCCCCTCATCTCCTTCTGCAGGTGTAGGATGCTATTAATTATATTGTTTTTTAGGAAATATAAGTGTTATTTCTTAAGTTCATAATTAGGGTAAACGTTAATGTCAGTGTCATTAACCACTCCCATCTTTACCCTAAGATAAATGAAATGTTTGGTGTAGTTGAATTTACGGGATGTAATCAATTGATAACAACATAATCAAGACATGTAAGTTGACATTTTAAAAAATGTTAAACATTTTGACAATTGACTTCCAAAATCTTCAGAGCTAGAAAAGTTGTAGAATTAAAATTAAAAAACAAGCAGAAAAAAACAAACTAAAAGCACAGGTATTCCAACATACAGATTTGTCTTCCTTTCAGTCATCTGTGTTATTTCTATTATAACCGCATAGTGCCTATATGGCTCACGTGTCATCTTCTAAAAAGCCTAAAGTTAGCATGGAGTGAAATTTGGGGAGG
>NW_021697434.1:0-300 GCF_005190385.1 Monodon monoceros | reverse complement strand
CATCTTCTAAAAAGCCTAAAGTTAGCATGGAGTGAAATTTGGGGAGGGAGGCACAGCTCACTCACCTCAAAGTAGTTCCATGCATTAGAAATCACCACCATTAACAGCCTTCTTTGTATTAATGCATTGTCTCCTGGAGGTCACAGATATACCAACACATTAGAACCAAGGTCCATCAAATTCCCTAGGAGACTGGACCAAGGTGGGAGAGAATACCAAGGCCAAACCTCTCCCATGCCAAACCTTTTGAAATGACAAAAATGTAGTATTTTTAAAAGAACAAATTACTGCATTTACATA
>NW_021697433.1:0-2593 GCF_005190385.1 Monodon monoceros | reverse complement strand
CCTGTGTCCCTTGCATTGGCAGACAGATTCTCAACCACTGAGCCCCCCAGGGAAGCCCCTGACCACGGCTTCTTAATCTGCTTGGGCCGTGATTCTGTCTCTGGCCCCCAGTCCCGCCTGGCTCCCCGCGTTTCTTCTTTTGAGATTCTTTTCCCATATAGGCCATTAGAGAGCACTGAGTGGAGTTCCCTGTGCTGTACAGCAGGTTCTTAACTATCTATCTGCTTTATATCTAGTAGTGTGTGTATATGTCAGCGCCGATCTCCCAATTCACCCCTCCCTCTTCCCTGGGTTTGTGACTTCAGCCCGGTCCCTTTTCTATATTCAGAGGGTGGTCCGCAGACCGGCAGCAATAGCTTGTGAGAAATGCAGAGTCTCAGGCCCCACCCTGGCCATGCTGGATCAGAATCCGCATTTTAGCCAGCTGCCCAGTGCTCCAAATGTGTGGGAAGGTGGGAGAGGCGCTGCTCTAGCCGTCAGGGCGGGGAGAACGGGTGGGAGAGGGGCCGCTCTGGCTGTCAGGGCGGGGAGAACTGGTGGGAGGGGCGCCGCTCTGGCTGTCAGGGCAGGGAGAACTGGTGGCGTTGGCAGGAGCCAGGGAACCCGGCCTCAGGAACTGGAAGGCCCTTGCTTATTTGTTCAGTTTCTCGGCTGTCGCTCTTGACATTGGCGCGGGCCGTTCTTTGCTGTTCGGCCGTCCTGCGCATTTAGGATGTTTATCAGCATCCCTGGCCTGTACCCACTTGATGCCAGGAGCACTCCCCGGCCTCCCCCGCAATTGTGACATTCCGAGAATGTCTCCAGGCACTGCCAAATGGCTGCTTAGGGGCACACTTGGACCTGGAAGGCCACTTTGGGCGGAAATGACCTGTGAATCCACATGGTTCAAAGGTCACCAGTTGACTCTGGGGCCCCCAAATATAACCCCTGCAGGGACGTGCCCAAAAGGCTCGTTTGGTCCAGTTTTGAATTAAGGCAGAATTTCTCCACCTCAGCGCTGTCGGCACTTGGGGCCGTCCTGGTCACTGTAGGGTGCTGAGCAGTATCCCTGGCCTCCACCCACTAGATACCAGCAGCACCCCTGTCAGATGTGACAAAATGTGCCCAGTGACCCCTGGGGGCAGAATTGCCTGTTGGGAGCCACTGGTCCGTCCATCGTTGGTCTGTGTTGCCCAGTCTCATCCCCCCACTGTAGACCCGCCGTAGAGGTGGTGGCTCCCAGGGTAGCCACTCCCCTGGAAAGAGGGTCCTCCTTTTCTCTGTCGTCCGCATGTGGCACTGCATGGGTCCTCTGCTCGCCCCACAGCCAGTCGCTGTGCCTGGCGGTTGGAGACTGTCATTGGCCAGCCTGGGTCATGTGCCCACGGTGGGGAGGGGAAGCTTTGGTACCAGATGGAGGGGGGGGATAATTCTGGGGGTGGGGCGAGAATGGCCTGCCCTTGCACTCCTGTGCGGAGCTAAATGCTCGGCTGCACTGCCATCTAGTCAGTAACCAGCTCGTCTAGCGAATGCCAGGTGCCAGCGTTTCTCTGCCCGTTTCCAGGCCACCTCGGAGGGCGCTCGGCCCTTTTACAGGTGAGCAGCCCAGGCTCGGCGGGGCTGGCGAGGCACCCACATTGGCCTGCAGGGCCCAGGTGTCCTAAGCCCCCATGCCCCCTTCAGTTTCTTCCTCCAGGCCTCCCTCCACGGGCCTGTCAGAAGGCTGTTTCAGAGCATCCTCTTCTTCTCCAAACACTTCCGCATCTCAAAAGAAAGCGAGCCCCGAAGTCCCTGCCCATTGAACTGGAGCTTTTCTTCCCTCCATAGTCCCCTTCTACCCAAACCTCCAGGACCATGGAGAGTGGGGAAGGGCTTGTGTTCCAAAGAAAAATGACACTACTATCGCCGGAAGAAGGAACAGATGTGCGCTGGGCAAAAGCCACAAAGGAGAATCGTGCCTAAGAAGCTGCATTTCCTGATGGGCAGCCCACATTTTCAAACACTTCTTCAAATTGCAAAGTATAGCAAACACGCCCCAAAGTGCGTAACACCTGACTGTATGGCTTAATGGATCGAACACGAAGCCTCCGTGTCACACCTACCGTATAATTTATAGGATGCCACGTAGGTGGAATCACACAGTGTGGATTCTGACGTGACTCGACTCTTCAGTCAGCAGGCTGTGTGAGACACACCCATTGCAAGCACACGTTGGGAAGCACTGGAGTCAGAGGGTGTGTAGAAGCCGAGAAGCCACTGAAGGTGACAGAGGAGTGGCCACGGGTCGGAGCGGGAATTGGCCTTGAGTTGCTCAGGGCACAGAGCACAAGCCCTGGGCTGTGGAGACAGGAGTTCCTGTGACCTGAGGCAGGAGTTGGGGCTAAAGGAGGCTGAGGGAAGGATGGCAGGTGAGGCAGGGCAGGGTACTGGTTGGAGCAGACAGAGAGGAGGCAGGCCCCGCCCAGTGGACTCAGCGGCCCCAGGCAACAGGGCTGCTCACACAGCACCCTCTGGTGGCCCCGTGGTGCAGTGACACCCCCTCTGAGCCCCAGGGAGCCCAGGCTGGTGGCCTTCAGAGGAGCGGCCAGCACCAAGGAGCTGGCGGCCAGCAGAC
>NW_021697432.1:0-1646 GCF_005190385.1 Monodon monoceros | reverse complement strand
GGCAGGGGGTCTGTGAGAGAGTGTGTGTCTGCGCGTGACTGCCTGTACCGGGTGTGTGTTAAGCACTGGGGGGATTGGGCATGCGTGTTTGTATGAGCAGGTCTGTGTGGTGTGTGCGCGGGTTGTTCGCAGTGTGATTGAAATGCGTGCGGTTCTAGAGCTCATGTTTGGGATTGGGACTGGGGTGTGGGGGAGGCTTGGTGTGGGATGGGGGTGTCCGTGCAGTTAAGTACATACGTACTGGGGTTATGGTTGAGGAGTGTGTGGCAGAGATAGACATATACCCACTGCACCCCCCGTGTATCCCTGTGTGTCGGCCCCCACAGCATACGCAGGCACTCCCAATGCCACACCCGTGCACACATCCTGCACACTCCCGGAGCACACTCTGCAACACCCTCCTCTGGTAGATGTGCGTGTGTGCGGTTAGGTGAAGTGAGTGTGAGCGTGCGCATGTCTGTGTGGGGTATGAGCTTGAGTGTAGGTTTGGGGGTGGGTGGTCATGGTCTGTGCTTGTGTTGCGGGGAGCAGTTTGAGTGTGTGGGTGAGTGTTGTACGTTCAGCGTGTGTGTGTGAGGTGTATGGTGTCGTATTGGGCGTTGACTGTTTTGGGTGTGCACGTGGTCAAGGCACACGTGTGTTTGGAGAAGTGTATTTGAAAATCTGTTTGCTGTACGTGCGTATATATTGGGTATGGGCGTGTATGTTGGCCTTGGGTTCGTGTGTGTGTATTTCGGTGTGTGGTAGGATGTTGGATGTGCGTTGGGGGGGGCGTGTGTGTCAGGTGTAGGGTGAGGGAGTAGGGCTCACACTGACTGGGAGAGATGAGTCTCCTACCCAGCCCAGGCTGTGATTTGAACCCAGGAGCCTGTAGCCCCCACAACGCACATCCAACATCCTACCACACACCGAAATACACACACACGAACCCAAGGCCAACATACACGCCCATACCCAATATATACGCACGTACAGCAAACAGATTTTCAAATACACTTCTCCAAACACACGTGTGCCTTGACCACGTGCACACCCAAAACAGTCAACGCCCAATACGACACCATACACCTCACACACACACGCTGAACGTACAACACTCACCCACACACTCAAACTGCTCCCCGCAACACAAGCACAGACCATGACCACCCACCCCCCAAACCTACACTCAAGCTCATACCCCACACAGACATGCGCACGCTCACACTCACTTCACCTAACCGCACACACGCACATCTACCAGAGGAGGGTGTTGCAGAGTGTGCTCCGGGAGTGTGCAGGATGTGTGCACGGGTGTGGCATTGGGAGTGCCTGCGTATGCTGTGGGGGCCGACACACAGGGATACACGGGGGGTGCAGTGGGTATATGTCTATCTCTGCCACACACTCCTCAACCATAACCCCAGTACGTATGTACTTAACTGCACGGACACCCCCATCCCACACCAAGCCTCCCCCACACCCCAGTCCCAATCCCAAACATGAGCTCTAGAACCGCACGCATTTCAATCACACTGCGAACAACCCGCGCACACACCACACAGACCTGCTCATACAAACACGCATGCCCAATCCCCCCAGTGCTTAACACACACCCGGTACAGGCAGTCACGCGCAGACACACACTCTCTCACAGACCCCCTGCC
>NW_021697431.1:0-2632 GCF_005190385.1 Monodon monoceros | reverse complement strand
AAAGATTTTCTCCTAAAATCCTTTATAAAGTAAACTCCAGTTCATTTGACATACAATTTGATTTACAATTCTGCTGCCAACAAAGATGAAAAGTATAGTCATAAAAAATTTTATACAAGAGTCTGCTAAAGAGTCCAAGACCCAGGGAGGCTAGGATTTGACAAAGGTCCATAGCAAAATAACAGCAATGCTGGAAAGAGAAACTGAGATCTGATTACCAGATTTATATTTTTCCACTACCAGCTAAATACAAGGTTTAATTTCATTTTTCTCCAGGCCATGGGCAAGATAAAGGAAACAATGCAAAGCCTGCGTAATTCACAACATGGATGATCAATTTCTGAATGAGAAAGCTGCCTGCATTTTATTTATTCTAAATGACACCTTCTCATAGTTTACTATCGCTGACATGCTATGCTAAAGTACTAGGAACACAAACAATGTCAACCTCTCCAGCTTTTCAGCATTGTATCTAAATAACAATTCTGGAGACACAACATGTCTCCTTCAGCCATTTATAAATGTCAATAGCTTGATACTCCATAGTTAAAAACGTACAGCTATGGTCTGTGTTCTCCATTCAGCAACTGAATTCCACAAAGAGAGGGAAACTAGTAAAGTGCCTGTTTAGAGGCTTGAGCCTTTATCTCATCAACCTGTGCAGAAGTAAGTACACGTTACAAAAAGCAAACAGGCTAAGAGAACTTAAATAACCTTGTCTAAAAGCATGAAACTTGTGAGCAGAGCTCCAAGTGCGCTCCAGCCACAGAGGGCACACTTTCCTAGTTCTCTTCCTCAGTACGCTTTCCTCTGTCTGGAGCGCCTTCTCTACCCCTTTCAATCTGGAGAAAGTCTGTAGTTCTAAAACCTTGTTCAAACGTCACCTTCTCTGTTAAGTGGTCCCTAACTCCCTCAGTCATCCCCTCCTCTGACTCCCACAGCACTTCTTCCCACCACAGTACGCATCACACGCCAATTATTCACCCATTCACGTCCCCCACCTCCCGTCTCTCCCACCAGCCCCATTACGCAGAGCTCCTAAAGAACCAGGACTTCCTCTTACTGGCCTTTACATCCATTACACTCAGAATGATGCCTGGGACACAGAAGGCGGCTCAATAAGCGACGGTTTAATTCAGTCAGTGAACGACACTCCCTACTAAACCCTAAGCGCCTGGATTATACAAGCATCAGCACAGTTTATAAAGCCGACTTACCTCCAACATTTCACGTAGGTTAAGGACGTCCCTCAAGCGTCTCTAAGCCCTCCGTCCTCCAACTTCTAACTCATGGCATTCTGCATGGCACCCTGCACAGGACCACCAATTCTTATACACGGTGTATCCTCAAAACGATAATAATAACAACAATAATAATACTACTGCTGATAATAATAATAATAACATCCAAACCCCACCAACTTCAGGAAAGACTGAGCCGCCTCCTTCCGGGGAAACACAAGGCCGGATCCAGGGCTCAAACCAAAGCCTCAGGCAGGGGGTCCGCAGCCCACTTTGGGAACCCCCAAAACTCTTACGCCCTAGACTCTCAGGAGGCCTGCCCAGGCCTGCAGAGGCTGACCGCAGCCCACCCGCCGCCGTTCAGTCTCAGAGGTACGGGCTTGGGGCTTCCCACACTGCTCCACCTCGCTACCCCGCCGGCTGCCGTAGCAGCCCGATCCGGACAACCAATCCCGCGACGGCCAGTGGACCACGTGGGCTGCAGCCCTGAGGCTCGGCTGGTGCTAGGAGCTGCCAATCGGAGGGCTAGGCGAACGCCGGGGTTGGGGTGGGGAGAACGGGCGTGAAGGCGCAGGCGTCTTTGCAGTCTCTTCTTGGCGTGGCGGGCTACATGCTCAAAGTTGAAAGCAAGACCCTGAGTAGTCCGCGCCCGCCCTCCAATTCCCTGATCTCCGACCTTGGGGAGACTGACATCCGGAGTGGTTTTGCTGGTGCCTCGTTTCACAACTGGGGAAGGGCGTCTGAGGCGGGCTGTAGAGGGTGTGTGTGCCCTGGCTTTCCAGGAAGAACTATCGATTCAGTGTTCCGACAGTATCGTGCTTGCGCCGAATTCCCGCCTGAGGGCTAGGGGTTGGGGTGGACTTTGATGAATGTGTCCCTCTCTCCCCGACCAGAGAAACTCATTGCTTTGTCAGGGGCTTGGACGCTTCCTGGATAAGCAAGAGGTGCCACTAAATATCAAAGAACTGCGAAAGAGAGCAAGAAAGACTTCCTGGGAGAGGTGGCATTTGATCTGGGTTTTGAAAGATGCGTTGGATTTGGAGATTCTGGGAGAAAATAATTTAACTCCCAAATTAAATGAGAAAGCATAGGGGAGCTTACCAAATTTAGGCAAAGTTGAAACTGGTGTAGTGTTTTCCAAAATTCAGTGAGTTGGAAATACCAGGAGGAAACTTAACAACATAGATGTCCCCCAGCATCAAAACCAAACGACAAACTCCCACAATCCAGACTTACAGAATCATTAAGGTTGAATCTGGAGTTGGAACCCAGGCGTGTATATTTTTAATAAGTACCCCGGGGGAGATTCTGACTCACACCAAAGTTTCAGGACCAGTGTTAGCGTAAAGAAAGGGGGTGATAAGAGATTTGAAAGACAGGGCAAGACTTTG
>NW_021697430.1:0-6236 GCF_005190385.1 Monodon monoceros | reverse complement strand
CTATTTACCCACCAATGTCAGTACCTATCTATCTATATCCACCTACACATATAAAGACAGAGATCAATATATCCATACATAAATGTATATATAGAGAGATCAAGACATAGAGATTATCTATGTAGATGTAGAGAGAGATATCTGTATATCTGTATCTCTGGAGAGAGATAGCTATCTATCAATTTAGGGTGGTAGAGATAGAGAGAAAATGTATTATCAGTTACTGAACTTTATTTTCTCAATATCTTGATTAGATGGGGAAAATAAAATTATTATATCTACTCTGTAGAATAAACACTATTCATCTGGTTGTGGTGACCCAACTTACAATCCAAAGGTCATGACAAATATAGTCTCTCTTGAACTTTGTGGAAAATCTCATCCTTGTAAGAGCAAGGAAAAAAAATAGAGCTTTTACTATATTCTTTGAAAGCATTATTTAATTCTGTTACTGGCCAATCTTTATTTCCAGTAATAATTATAAATAAGTCAAAATAAATAAAATTAGCTATCTTAAAGTTTTGAGAGTCATTTCCCTCTTTACCCAATTTTTTTGTGATCATGCTAATAACCAAGAATAGAAAAAAGGAAAATGTAAACTAGAAAAAAGTTGAATTTGGAAGAGATTACAAAAACCTTTAAATCAAAAGAAGAAAATTAATGTTACCTTTATTTAAGCATGCCCCAATAAAGAAACTATGGAAAGAGCTTTAAGAAAACAATTTTGACACCTTAACTGTGTAGAAGATCATGTAGACTGAATTCAAGCTTCATGTAAGTAATATGACCATAATAAGGAAAATATGTCCTATTGCAATTTGGTCTATAAATATTCTGCCCATGTCATTGTAAGATTATTGACAAAATCTTCTGGGAAACATATGGTTTACTGAGTTATAACAATGTTAATACCACCTGTGTCCCTAATTAGAACGTTTCAATTTAGTTAATCCTTAAATATCAAAGTCATGCTCATTACTTGTTACCAGAGCTAAGTTAATCACATAATAATGAGTAATATCAAGATGTCAAAATCACTAGAACTTCTGAGGCTAACTGCATATAAAAAGGATCAAATAAATATACTTATCATGGTCCGCTAAAGCACAATTAAGTACATATTTCTATTTTTCCCCATAGTATATTGCCAGTTCCAGGCCCAATGCCTAGAACCCTCTGGGCACATAGCAGGCATTTAAAACTTAATGCATAAATAAATGACTGAATGTAGTATGAGGTTCCACCTATACAAGAAGCAATAAAGTCAGAGGATCAGTGAAGTGGACAGATGAAATTACAGAATATACTGATGAGATGATTCATATTTCAAAAACAAGAAGTGATTTTTTTTTTTTTTACCCCTGCTCCTAGGTTTTCTGTAATTTGGTGGGAAAAAGCAAATCCAGTGAATCTAGTATACAGACTGAAAGCAATGAGTGACCCCTATGGAGCTGAGTAATGCCTAGGTCTATTTCAGTTTAGTTATACTAGTATTTTCCAACCCTGCACATATGAGAATCACCTAGAGAGAAGTAGAAATGAAAACCCCAATACCAGTGCTTCATCTCTAAACAATTTGGTTATTTATTTTGGGGTGTGTCACATGCATGAGTATTTTTAGAAGCACCTCATCTCAGATCATTTGGAAGTATAGCTTGGGTGAGAAATAAAATTTAGCCAGTTGAAGGAAATAAGAATTTCTAACCAGATGTGGGGAATAGTGTGAAGAAAAAAATACAAACATGAAACTTTACAATATAAGTATTGCAGCGTCATGGTGGTGGAGGAAAGTGGAGAGTTCCCAGAGATGAAGCTGAGAAAGAAGAGCACAGAGGAATTTGTTTTAAATATTTAGAGGCTAGGCTTTTACTGTAGACACCAGAAAGGAATATAAGGATTTCCGTTAAAAGAATGGCAGAGTTGTTAGGCTGAACTTTCTCATAGATGTTGTGGCTGCATTTGGTAAGTTAGTACCTCACTTGGGAGTTTTATAATACTATAAATAAGAGACAATATTACCTGAATTCAGAATAAGGATAAAGACAGTGAGAAATGGATAAAACTATATATGTATGTGTACATATTTTTATTAAGTTAAATTGGTAAATTCAACTTAATTTATCTGGAGAGACTAGTTTCTAATTTGAATGAGTGAGCATATAATATCATAATTAACTGAGTATTCCTACTAATATTAATGGTAATTTACTGATGTCAAGTTTCAGAGGCTATAAATGTTCGAGCTTCAGTCTTTATAAATCTGAAATGCAGGTTGTTAACCATTATCTTATTTACTTTTAAAAATTATCTCCTTTTGTCAGAGAAAGGGGGGATAATATATTGATAGAAGGACATGGAAATGCCAAGTGTATTCGTTTTCTATTGCTGCACAGCAAATTAACTTAAACAGTGGCTTAAACAAATCTATTACCTCACACTAACCCATGAACAACAGGGGTTTGAACGGAGCTGGTCCACTTATATGCTGATGTTTTTCAATAGTAAATACTGCAGTACTACACAATCCCTGGTTGATTCAATCTGCTAATACAGAACTGTAGCTAGGGAGGAATCACATATATGGAGGGTCCACACTAAGTTAAATGTGGATTTAATTTAGAGTGGACCCTCTTTGCACCTCACTAACTCCTGCATTGTTCAAGTGCATTGTTAAGTGGTTTAGAAGTCTAGGCCCAAGTGGCTGGATTGGGTCTTATATGTCCCCAAATTAAGGTGTACCCAGCTGAGCTCTTACCTGAAGGATCTGAGGAAGAATCAGATTACAAGCTCATTCCTCCTGCTGATTTAATTCTGTTTCTTGCGACTGTAGTTCTTAGGTACCTGTCTCATTGCTATCGGTGAGAGCTTCTCTATGCTCAGATGCTGCCTGTACTCCTTTTCATATGTCATCCCCATATTCAAAGGCAGCAATATGATATTGTCCTCTCAAATTTCATTTCAGACATTCCCTCCTTCATCCTAAAGCCCAACTAAATCCCCTGATATAAATGATCATCTCTCCATCTTAAGTCCCATAATAATTATCACCTCGGTTGTAGCAAAGATTGCATTCTGCTTTGACTTTTTTTCATCCTCATCCAGATCTTAAATAACTTATCTATGAGCTTTGAGTTGAATCATTCTCCATCACATGTATAACTTGAGCTTTTTCTTTGTTGTTTCATAGGTAATTTTTAAGTTATCAAACTAATGACTTTAGAATATTCAATGTAACTTAATACTTTATATGTATATGTAATACCTTATGTAATGTATAGTTAGAATTCAGATTCAATTATTTTCCAAATACTTTTATTTGTGGGTATCTATATAAACATTTGCCCTTGTTCTGTTTTCTAATTTTAACTTTAAGAAAAGGTAGTACTTTTCCTCTGTATTTACTAGTGGTTTTACAATATTTTAAAATGTATTTTTCTCACATAGTGCTCATCCATAATATTACAAACATTGGGTATTGCATTAATATGACTAAGTTGCTGTAACTTAGTTTGTTAACAAGAATATATTTCAAGAAGTATATTGTCCAATTAGTTTTCTATTTGAATAATTTACAAACCTTCTGAAAATGGATAATAGTGAATAATAAAAATGTCATACAAATTAGTAAGACCTCTCTAATTATATAACTATATGATATATTCTAAATCTTTGGGCCTTAAACACAAGATAAATCTAAAAAACCTTATAATTTAGATAAAATACGTAATAACAAAAACAACAGCAAGGACAAACATTCCTATAGTTCCTACTATTTATCACACAATTTAAGAACTTTACTAATGCATCTATTTGACGGCAAACAAAAGCTTAACACTGACTATTTCTAGTGCTATTACATGTGATTATTTCTCCTTATACTTTTTTGTTTTGTGCAATAATCTTGCTAACAAATATGTTACTTTGGGGCTGAAAACTTTTGCCTTTTATGCCTTTTTTCTTTATTTTATTTTTAAGAAGTTACTTTCTGTTTTTCCAAATAATTGTACCAGAGTGGGTTTTTCATACATTCTGATATTCAGTAGAGGAGACTCTCATACACAAATGTTTTTTAATGATTTTTATCTTAAAAAAATCTTAGGATTTTTTAAAATTTGAAATATAGTTATTTATTTCTAAGTTAATCTCAAGAGAAAGTCAAAATAACTGCAACTATAAGATGTAAGAAATAGGTATACATGAAATGAAAGAGAAAAAGAAATTCTTAAAATCAGCAACTATCAAAAAATCTTATATATTTACTACATACCATTTTCAACATACATATAATCATATGCCTCATTTTATGGAAAAAGTTGGCAATATTAATATAGTAAAAATGTAAAAGCAGCAGTGAGTTCAATGTGAGTCTTCTTTATTTATAGAAAAATTTCAATGAAATGTTTTCAATCTCATGATCTATCCCTTTAAAGAGGTTCTCTGGTACCACCTTATCCCCACCCCCATCTGTATATGTGTGTGTATTTGAAAAAGTTTTAGATTTTTATTTGGAAAAAATTAAAATGGTGTGATGTGTCTCTCTAATATGGGTCTTGTTTTTCAGACTTTTGTATACTTCAGTCTGAATGCAAGAATTAAGGTCACTGGTGTTATACTTTAAGGGTTTGGGGGCTTATTTTTGGATAACTGTGAGACTGGGCCCATTTTCACATTAGCAGTGACTTGAAAATTATTCCACTGGGTAACAGACATATTCAAAAACTACAATCAATAAAATTAATATTTTAGATATGATAATAATAAAATCTTATTAATAAGTGATTAGGTGTGGGAGGAAATATTTTATGTGCATTTTGTTAATAAACAAAATATAACATGCATTCACTTTTAAGTGAATAGCCGATAGCTCAAAGTACTGCCACTATTGCAGTTTTGAAAGAAGAATTTCCCTTCGCCAAATAAATGTTAGTCCCGGTATATTTCCTGAAACAATCTAACTTTTTATTTCCCAAGTTAGGTTTTTAGCCTATGAACTTCAGCATATTTTTGAATGTTTCTTCTTTTTTTTTTTAAATTTTATTTATTTAATTTATTTATTTTTGGCTGCATTGGGTCTTCGTTTCTGTGCGCGGGCTTTCTCCAGTTGTGAGGAGCGGGGACTACTCTTCCTTGTGGTGCACAGGCTTCTCATTGTGGTGGCTTCTCTTGTTGCGGAGCACGGGCTCTAGGCACGTGAGCTTCAGTAGTTGTGGCTCGTGGTCTCTAGAGCGCAGGCTCAGTAGTTGTGGTGCACGGGCTTAGTCGCTCCACGGCATGTGGGATCTTCCCGGACCAGGGCTTGAACCCGTGTCCCCTGCATTGGCAGGAAGATTCTTAACCACTGCGCCACCAGGGAAGCCCAAATGTTTCTAATAATGGTGTACCATGAACTAATTCAACACCAATCATTTTCACATACTGGATTTTGTTGTTTAAAGCAATGAAAGCCACTTAACCACAAGGACATCCTTTATTGAGAAATAGGATACCACTTAGAAATGCATCACAATAGTTGCAGAATATATATTATCTAATATTCACTGGGCTCACTGTGAAACAGACTTGAGCTAGCAATAAAACAACCTATTTTATTAATTTTCATTTACTCAAGGGTCATTTAGTCCAAACTAAATATAAATTATCACTAATTCATTCAACAATATATACGGAGCACTGATTTAGGGGCAGGTCCGTCTCCAAGCTATGGAATTTCTGTAAGTTTCCAAAAGACATCAGTCCTAAACTCATGGAGCTCAGTCCTATAAATCTTAATTATATTAAAAAGTCTTGTGTAAAGAACTTTTGTTGTTTCTAAAACAGACTCAATTTAAAGAATTAAAGATAAATTATATACTCATATAAAATTTCAGGTTGATTTAAGTTAAGAAAAAAAAACGAGAGAAAGTATATCTTTCAAATTTCAAAAACAAAATTATCCATTTCTCATTAAAGCATTTACTTTGTGTAAAATGAGGATGCTTCAGCTTTTTCTCTCACTTCCATAGGAAGGGATTTTTCTTCTTTTAAGAGAAATTTCCTGGCATTTTCCTTTTTTTACTAAAAAGAAACTATTCTTATATTTTTTACCAGATTTTCACAGCACCAGGACCCAGGGTAATCAAAGTCATTCACCAGAATGACCGTGCATTGTAACAAGGCCTTCTACTGCTGCCGTCTGTCAAGAATGGAATAATTTTTTTAATGTAGAGAAGCCAGGAAGAAATAAAATGAAATGTCTG
>NW_021697429.1:0-1450 GCF_005190385.1 Monodon monoceros | reverse complement strand
ATTCTATTGATTTGAGTCTTCTCCCTTTTTTCCTTGATGAGTCTGGCTAATGGTTTATCAATTTTGTTTATCTTCTCAAAGAACCAGCTTTTAGTTTTATTGATCTTTGCTATCATTTCCTTCATTTCTTTTTCATTTACTTCTGATCTGATCTTTATGATTTTTTTCCTTCTGCTAACTTTGGAGTTTTTTTGTTCTTCTTTCTCTAATTGCTTTAGGTGCAAGGTTAGGTTGTTTATTCAAGATGTTTCCTGTTTCTTAAGGTAGGATTGTATTGCTATAAACTTCCCTCTTAGAACTGCTTTTGGTGCATCCCATAGGTTTTGGGTCGTCATGTCTCCATTGTCATTTGTTTGTAGGTATTTTTTGATTTCCTCTTTGACTTCTTCGTTATTAAGTAGTGTATTGTTTGGCCTCCATGTGTTTGTATTTTTTACAGATCTTTTCCAGTAGTTGATATCTAGTCTCATGGCATTGTGGTCGGAAAAGGTACTTAATACGATTTCAATTTTCTTAAATTTACTAAGGCTTGATTTGTGACCCAAGATATGATCTATCCTGGAGAGCCTTCCATGAGCATTTGAGGAAAATGTGTATTCTGTTGTTTTTGGATGGAATGTCCTATAAATATCAGTTAATTCCATCTTGTTTAATGTATCACTTAAAGCTTGTGTTTCCTTATTTATTTTCATTTTGGATGATCTGTTCATTGGTGAAAGTGGGGTGTTAAAGTCCCCTACTATGATTGTGTTACTGTTGATTTCCCCTTTTATGGCTGTTAGTATTTGCCTTATGTGCTCCTATGTTGGGTGCATAAATGTTTACAATTGTTGTATCTTTTTCTTGGATAGATCCATTGATCATTATGTAGTGTCCTCCTTTGTCTCTTGTAATAGTCTTTATTTTAAAGTCTGTTTTGTCTGATATGAGAATTGCTACTCCAGCTTTCTTCTGATTTCCATTTGCATGGAATATCTTTTTCCATCCTCTCACTTTCAGTCTGTATGTGTCCCTAGGTCTGAAGTGGGTCTCTTGTAGACAGCATATATGTGGGTCTTGTTTTTGTATCCATTCAGCCAGTCTGTGTCTTTTGGTGGGAGCATTTAGTCCATTTACATTTAAGGTAATTATTGATATGTATGTTCCTATTCCCATTTTCTTAATTGTTTTGGGTTTGTTATTGTAGGTGTTTTCCTTGCCTTGTGTTTCTTGCCTAGAGAAATTCCTTTAGCATTTGTTGTAAAGCTGGTTTGGTGGTGCTGAACTCTCTCAGCTTTGGTCTGTAAAGGTTTTAATTTCTCCATCAAATCTGAATTAGGTCCTTGCTGGGTAGAGTAATCTTGGTTGTAGGTTTTTCTCTTTCATCACTTTAAATATGTCCTGCCACTCCCTTCTGGCTTGCAGAGTTTCTGCTGAAAGATCAGCCGTTAACCTTATGGGGATTCCCTTG
>NW_021697428.1:0-2323 GCF_005190385.1 Monodon monoceros | reverse complement strand
ATATATAATTGGGTAATTCATCTAAACGTGATTTTAGTTGAAAACTATATAGTATTGGAATATTTTAAAAGAGCTTAAATTTTACTATACTTATAAGTTTAATTTATTAGATTTTAAGGATATTTGCATACCTGGGAATGTATTTGTTAATTGAGACAATTGAAGTGATTAAAAAGGGAACTGGGTGTAATGTGTTAAGGGTTTTAAATGTACTTTAAAATTCATGAAAGTGTTTAATTATCTGAGTTTGCAAGTGGGATCAAATATTTTCCAAAGTCCTCTTAAAATTGGTTGCTATTATTTGCTAGACTTAAAAATGAATTTTAAAAAAGAATAATCAATTTTCTAGGCTGAACTTAAAAGGTTAAGGAAAAGCTACAAGGAGATATCACCTCACACCTGTCAGAATGGTTATCACCAAAGAGAGCACAAATAACAAATGCTGGGGAGGGTGTACAGAAAAGGGAATCCTCTCACACTGTTGGTAGGAATGTAAATCGGTGCAGCCACTGTGGAAAACAGTTTGGAGGTTTCTCAAAAAACTAAAAATAAAACTACCATATGACCCCACAATTCTACTGCTAGGCATATATCCCCCAAAAACCACAAACACTAATTCTAAAAGATACATGTCCCCCAGTGCTATAGCAGCATTATTTACAATTGTCAAGATATGGAAGGGACTTCCCTGGTGGTCCAGTGGTAAAGAATTCACCTTCCGATGCAGGGGAAGTGGGTTCGATCCCTGGTCAGGGAACTAGGATACCACATGCCACAGGGCAACTAAGCCCACGTGCCACAACTACAGAGCCTCAACTAGAGAAGAGAAAACCCCCACACCACAACTAGAGAGAAGCCCGCACGGCGCAACAGAAGATCCCACATGCCGCAACTAAGATCCAGCACAGCCAAAAAAAAAAAAAAACATATGGAAGCAACCTAAGTGTCCATCAACAGATGAATGAATAAAGAAGATCAGGGGGCTTCCCTGATGGCGCAGTGGTTGAGAGTCCGCCTGCCGATGCAGGGGACATGGGTTCGTGCCCTGGTCCGGGAAGATCCCACGTGCCGCAGAGCGGCTGGGCCCGTGAGCCATGGCCACTGAGCCCACGCGTCTGTGCTCTGCAACGCGAGAGGCCGCAACAGTGAGAGGCCCGTGTACCACAAAAAAAAAAAAAAAGAAGAAGATGAGGTATATATATACGATGGAATACTACTCAGTCATGAAAAGGAACAAAATAATGCCATTTGCAGCAACATGGATGGACTGGGAAGTTATTATGCTAAGTGAAAAAAGTCAGAGAAAGACAAATACTGTATGATATCGCTTATATGTGGAATCTAAAAAATACAACAAACTATAACAACAAAAAAAGCAGACTCACAGATATAGAGAACAAACTACTAGTTGCCAAGGGGGGTGGGAAGGTGGGAAGGGCAATATAGGGGTAGGGGATTAAGAGGTACAACTATTATGTATACAATAAGCTACAAGGAGGAGTTCCCTGGTGGCCTAGTGGTTAGGATGCCGGGCTTTCACTGCCGTGGCCCAAGTTCAATCCCTGGTCGGGGAACTGAGATCCCACAAACTGTGGGACGCCGCCAAGAAAAGTAAATAAGCTACAAGGATATATGGCACAGTGTGGGGAATATAGCCAAGATTTTATAATAACTATAAATGGAGTATAACCTTTAAAAACGGTGACTCACTGCATTGCACACCTGTAACTTATATAATATTGTACAGCAACTACACTTTAATAAAAAATGTTAGAAAAAGAGTTAAGGGAGGGCTTCCCTGGTGGCGCAGTGGTTGAGAGTCCGCCTGCCGATGCAGGGATCACGGGTTCGTGCCCCGGTCCGGGAAGATCCCACATGCCGCGGAGCGGCTGGGCCCATGAGCCATGGCCGTTGAGCCTGCGCGTCCGGAGCCTGCGCGTCCGGAGCCTGTGCTCCGCAACGGGAGAGGCCACAACAGTGAGAGGCCCGCGTACCGCAAAAAAAAAAAAAAAAGAGTTAAGGGAAAAGTAGGCATTTGAACTTATAACTTAAATAAGTTGACTATCAGATTTGTAAACTGAGTAGATCTTTTTTTGTGCACACACAAACTCACACACACACACCATTTTTGAGGGCTATAATCACTTCTGAAGGGCTGTACAATGTCCAAATTACTGTGCTTACATTAAAAAAAAAATCACAAGTCCATCTTTGCAACCCTGTGCCAATAATATAATCAAATACCAATATTGTTTACCAAATAAATTCCACCCAAACTCAGAAACCTTGCTCAGCCCTCCAGAGCCTGCATAGAGCTGATAAG
>NW_021697427.1:0-4218 GCF_005190385.1 Monodon monoceros | reverse complement strand
TCTCTCCAACCAAGGCCCAACTGTCTACACCCTCAGTAACCTACCTGGGGATTCACCTTACCCCTACAACAAAGAGCCTGACAGCCGACCGCACCCAGGCCATCTGCGACCTCCAACCTCCAGAGACAGCTGACCAGATTCTCTCCTTTCTGGACCTAACAGGATTTTCCCGACACTAGATCCCTAACTTTGCTCTTCTTGCTAAGCCCCTATATTTAGCTGCTAAAGAAACCCCCCAAGGACCCCTTACCTCTCCCTCCACTGTTCGATGGGCCTTTCTCACCCTCAGAGACACCCTGATATCCTCCCCTCCCCTTTCTCTGCCTAACCCAGACCGTCCTATCCACCTCTTTGTAGATGAATGGATCGGAATAGCTACTGGACTCCTTGCCCAACTCGTAGGGCCTTCCTATCGCCCTGTGGCCTACCTCTCTAAACAACTTGACCCAACCATTCAGGGATGGCAGCTATCTCCCTCAACCTCTCCCCACCCCCACCCCCACCTAAACCCGGCCTCCCTCTTGCCTATCTCTGATACCGGGACCTCCCCTTCCCACTCCTGCCCCCAAGTCGTAGAGGCCCTCAGCCCGCCGAGGGAGGGACTCTTTGATACTCCACTGTTAAACCCGGACCGCACCCTCTTCGTAGATGGCAGCTCAATACTCGGCCCCGACGGACACCGCCGGGCAGCCTACGCGGTAGTAACCATCTCAACCATTATCGAGGCCAACCGCCTCCCAGAAGGGACAACCTCTCAAAGGGCTGAACTGATAGCACTCATGCGGGCCCTCGACCTCTCTAAGGGCCAAAGGGTCAATATCTATACAGATTCTACATACGCCTTCCTGACTGCACACAGCCATTCAGCTCTTTGGAGGGAATGCGGATTTTTGACCACCAAGGGTTCCCTGGTGGTCAACGCCTCCCTCATCGCAAAACTTGTGGAGGCCCTCCAGCTGCCTGAGGAGGTGGCAATCATCCACTGCAGGGGCCACCGGCCTCCCTCTAACCCAATAGCCCAAGGTAACTCCAAGGCTGGCTCCGTCGTCCGCAAGCTCAGCAAAGAGGCCCCTCCAGCTCCGATCTTGTTCCTCACCACCTCAATCCGACCCGCATACGACCCCCACGAAGAGACAGCCCTACTATCCAAAGGGGGCCACAGGACCGAAAAAGGATGGATTTTTATGGACAACAAAGTTGCCCTCCCTTCAGCCCAAGTGGCCAGCCTCCTATCAGACATACACAAGTCCCTACACATTGGCCCAAAGGTGATGTTCCGTTTCCTAGATCCCCTCTTTTACATGCCTAGACTCAGAGATGCCATCTCACAAACTCACGCGGCTTGCCAGACTTGCGCGTCCGTCTCTCCACAAGGAGGCCTACGACCCCAAATCCCTACTCACCAGATGCGCGGACACCAACCTGGCGAGGACTGGCAGATTGACTTCACCCACATGCCCCGCTGTAAACGCTTCCAATATTTGCTCACTCTCGACACCTTTTCAGGTTGGATAGAGGCCTTCCCAGCGGCCCGAGAAACAGCGGATACGGTCGCCACCATCCTTCTCCAACATATCATCCCCCGATTTGGCCTGCCGATCTCCATCCAGTCAGACAACAGACCCGTCTTCTCTCAGGTGGTTCAACAGGTATCCGAGGCTCTTCAGATCACCTGGAGACTCCACATTCCTTACCACCCCCAGTCATCCGGTAAGATTGAGTGTGCCAACGGAATCTTGAAAGACCACCTCACCAAGCTGTCCCTTGAGGTCCGTATCTCGTGGCCCGACCTGCTCCCCCTTGCCCTCACCCGAATCCGAGCCTCACCTCGGACCCCTACTGGTCTCAGTCCATTTGAACTGCTCTACGGCCGCCCTTTTCTCCTCCATAACTCCAAAACCCACCCCTAGCTTCCTACCTCCCCTACCTGTCTCTGCTTCGCCACCTTCTACGTGAGCACACTGACCGCAACCTGCCGACGGTCTCTGAAACTTCCTCTCTCCCTCTACAACCCGGCGATAGCGTACTCCTCAAAGAATTACACCCCCAATCTCTCAAGCCACGGTGGACAGGCCCCCATATGGTGATCCTCACCACTCCCACGGCAGCTAAACTCTTGGGACACCCCTCCTGGTACCATGTCTCCTGCCTTAAAATGGCCCCAACTCCAGAGACTTGGACAGCCCTGCCGCTGGGTCCCACGAGACTACAGCTTGTCCGTCACCCTGTCTCACCTCCTGCTGCTCCTCCTTGCCACCCAGGACTCACCAGATGTCCCTATGGCGCTTCCATGTCCACGGGACATGGCAAGCTAAAGGTCGGACCCACGCACGAGTCCTGGGCACGGGAAACTGCCAACCAGATGGGTGCCAGGCCCTGGTAACAGTCCAGATCCCCATCTCTAACACAGAAGGTGTTCCCCTGGGATGGTCCACCCCCTCTGTCTGCTTCACTTATGATCACACCCGAGACTACTGTCAATGGTGGGATGAGACCTATGGGGGGGTGCCCCTATCACTCATGTAACATCCATGTGGCAAAACTAGATACCAGGAGCTCGCTCCGACAATCCTACCTGCTCACCACAAATGGCAAGGGTCAATTATTCATCAACATCAAAGATCCCTGGGACACAAGATGGGTAAAAGGGGTGCAACGAAAAATCTACCGGTGGGCAACTGATGCCTACCCCATGGGCTCTATCAGGGTCTTCCGCTCATACGTCAGAGTGATCCCTGAAATTATCCAGCACTTGAGCGAGCAGGCCACCATGGTCCAGGAGACGGAACAGGCCCTAGAACGCCAGCTACCACAAGACGCCCTAGAACTCCCTGACCACAAGACGGACCCTTTTTCTTGGTTGGTCCTCATCCGCCAGGGGGTGCAAATGCTTAATCACACCGGGATAGGCAACATCTCTGACTGCTTTCTATGTGCCTCACTTGGCCGACCACCATTGACTGCTGTCCCACTCGACCAGCCCTTCACCTCTACCCTCCTCAATTCCTCCCAGAACTTACCTTTTCCCCCTTTAAGAGTCCCCATATTTCTTGATTTAGAAAAAAAGAACCTCACAATTTGCTATGGCAGCCGCCCAAACTTAACTAATGATGCACTCCCTTGCAATTCATCCCTCCCTGTAACTATGCCAATGGGGACCCCACCAGGCTTGTTCTTTTGGTGTAATGGCTCCCTTACAAAAGAGGTCAACTCTTCCTCCCCCTTCCCATGTATCCCTGTCACCCTTGTTCCACAACTCACATTATATGGCCAAGCCGAGTTTCTCTCACTTACCACACAACTTTTTGGCCGACAAAAAAGGGCCATCTTTCTTTTCTCCCTATGGTTGCAGGCTTTTCCCTCGCCTCGTTGCTGCGGGCATCGGGGGAGGAGCCCTAACACACAGTGTCTCAACATCCCGTGACCTAGAACAGAAACTCCAGCTAGCCATCGAGGCTTCTGCCGCCTCCATCACCTCCCTCCAGCACCAGCTCACCTCAGTACCTCGAGTTGCCCTCCAAAATCGACACGCCCTGGACCTTCTGACAGCCGACAAAGGAGGTACCTGCCTCTTCCTACAGGAAGAGTGCTGCTACTACATCAACGAGACAGGGGTCGCTGAAGACAATGTAGATGCTCTCCGACGCTTAAAAGAAGAACTCCAACGCAGGCAGCGACAATCCACCTCCCCCATCCCCGATTGGTGGCGGTCCACCCTCTATACCTGGCTGACACCAATCCTAGGCCCCTTCATCCTTATCTGCATCCTATTCATGCTTGCCCCGTTTCCTCAGGGTTCTCCACAGCCGTATACAAGAAGTCTCTCGGGTGGCGGTGAATCAGATGCTCCTCCATCCATATGCCTTACTACCCACAGAACCCCCCACTGCCGCCCTCCCCAACCTCCGGACCGCTGGCCGCCCGACTCCCTTCCGGCGCCCCCGTACAGCAGGAAGTAGCCAGAGACCAAACGTCGCCCCATTACACCAAAGAAGTCGGGATGTAAGGCCAGCAGGTCCGGGGAAGGGCCCAGGGAGTCAGACAGAACCCCCGCCAGGGTGGCTGATGCAGCCGAACCCACGAGTGGCATCAGCCTGGGACTTTCCACCTGCTCAGGAAACAGACCCGGGACTTTCCACTCGGCCCCAGTCTTCCCGCTCCCCGAGGGGCAGAACCAACGGCTCTGAGGCTGATGCAACCAACACCTGACATTGCCAC
>NW_021697426.1:0-1015 GCF_005190385.1 Monodon monoceros | reverse complement strand
TTATGTCTCACCCAGCTCTGGGTGAGACATAAGGCTGGACACTTCGGGCTGATAGCATTGGTGAGGTTCGGTGAGCAAACGCAGACCCTTTGAAGTCATACTGCATGGTACACATTCCAAGGATCCCAACTCTCCAGGTTGAAGGGATTCTTCCTTCAGGTAAAACATGCATGGGAAACCCAGAGTATGGTCCACTGTGTGATTGGGAAACGTTTTCAAATGCATCTCAGTTTTCGTCCCCTGGTACTCGGGTTCACCATTCCAGACGCTTTACTAACACTCTCCCCACTTGGAGAGTAAGGGCCTTTAACCTCCTGTTTGGCACAGTTTGCAATTTCTGCGCAAGATGAACAGGAATAGGGATAACCAATGAGAGACTAGCTGTAGGTGTCTGCACGGGCAAATGGAAATCCAATTTCTCACCAGGAAGAGGAATTAACCAAAGGTTCAGCGTGCTCTGCCTGAAAAAGATTAGGGTCTGAAGCCATCCTGCACTTTTGCGGCCAGGTCACAAGAAAGCGAGTTGAAGAAAGGAGCTCTGGGCTACTGTAATTCACAAACCTGCAGAGTTATGAAGGACAGCTATTGTCCAAAAATGTATTGAAGTAAGTCTTCGAAGAGGACTTGAATGTGGGGCAGAATTTCACGAAAACGATTTCATGGTGTAGACTGGAATTGCACTTAAAGCATAGGAAAACAGGCCGAATGTCGAAAATGATGCACTTGGCCAAAAAGGGCGTATGCGTTTTTTCCTGAATATATTCAGGAAAAAACGCATACGCCATTTTTGGGCACCAAGCAAGCGTGTAAAGGAAATCTGCACTACAATGAAGTCTCACTGCCCCCCGGTCAAGAGGGCCATCTGAAAAAGTGTAAAATCCAGAAAGGCAGGACAGGTCATGGAGAACAGGGAGCGTTTTTATGCTGATGGGCGGGATGTAAATTGCCAACAGCCCCTCTGGAGAAGTGTATGGTGTTTCCTGAAACACGTAGGAAACAAGGCAACACAGCCTAT
>NW_021697425.1:0-1901 GCF_005190385.1 Monodon monoceros | reverse complement strand
GTGGTTTGAATGGGCTTTTTCTTTCCTAAAACACTCAAACTAGCAAGACATTGCTGCCTTATCTTATGTATCTGAAATAGAATTAAAATCTTCTATACTTACAAAAAAATCATCAGCATAAAAATCCCAGAATAACATTAATTTTATCTTATAATTTGGGGGAATAAAATATTAACCATATAATTTAAAGTGAATATGGAAAGTCTCATATATACATGGAAATAAGCACAAGTATATCATTTTCTAGTGTGAAAACAGTAACAGTGCCTTATGCACAGGCATTAATTTAATTAGATTCAATATATTATTTCATTTGGTCCTCCTCACAGCCCTGAAGAAATGTAGTGCAACTAGAATTCCGTAAGGCAACTACATGGTATTTAAAAAGAACCTAAGAGAGTGGCATGGACATATATACATCACCAAATGTAAAATAGATAGCTAGTGAGAAGCAGCCGCATAGCACAGGAAGATCAGCTCGGTGCTTTGTGACCACCTAGAGGGTGGGATAGAGAGGGTGGGAGGGAGATGAAAGATCCCCCATATATGGGGATATATGTATATGTATAGCTGATTCACTTTGTTATACAGCAGAAACTAACACACCATTGTAAAACAATTATACTCCAATAAAGATGTTAAAAAAAAAAGAACCTAAGATATAAGAACAAATGAGAGAAGTAAATGTTCTTCTCCCTGAGCTGTTAAACTGTGGCTTCCAACAAGTGATACACTTTTTTTGAGGTTCAGTTTTTAATAAAGAAACATGGGGATTATACAATTGCTAACTTAATATGTTTGCTGTAAATTACCCAACTATTATATGCAAAATCATATTGTAAATGCAAAGATATTATATGTATAGGTGTTAGCTATTTCCACTGACAATTTACACATGAGAAACACTGAGATTCAGAAAGGTAAGCCGATTGTCACATGACTAACAATTAGTAGGCCTAAGATAAGAAAATAGATACTTTTGCTTAAGAGTCCCCCATTTTCTTCCAAAAGGCAGAGCTAAGCAGAATATATTTCTCATTACAGGACATTCATTCTGCCTCTACCTCAATAGACAAGAATTGATATCACAGATAATCATTACTCTAATAATGCCACATTCACATTTATAGCATTTTACATTTTCAATGTAAAGCATGATCCAGTGAGCATTTGTCTCTTCCATTTCAGCAAAATTACCTCCTTTCTAAAGATTACTAAATTAAGGTTCTAAGAACACAGTAAATAGGTTGCTTGAATTCGTATGCTTGTTAAGAAACAAAACTAAGAATCTAATTCAAGAGATGAAATTTGAAGTCCGGTAATTATTTTCCATTAAACTAAAGTTTTAAATATATAATTGACAGGCTCTCAATATTGTTTTTGTATAATCATATCCAAAACAATGTTTCTAATGATGCTGCTATTAAAAATGAGTGTATGATGGAAGAAAACCACGACATTAGAAGGAGAAATTTTACCACTGAATGAAATGAAAGATTTTCCTTTGTTACTGATTTTGGCAAAATGCAATCAGTAGACTATCCAGCATGGCCTGAAAAGACAGAGCTCCAAGCTGCTTACTGACTTCAGATGTATCCGTTACCTATTGTTTATCGTTGTTTTTGAAAGTGTCATTCTATTATACCTTAAGATTTTAAAAATATTTTTCTTAGAAACATTTTTTTAGCTGTAATTTCTTTGTTAGCATGACTTTCCCCTTTAAACCTGGCTCACTGCCATCCACACTTCAAGACAGAATTCTGATATCACTTCTGTGAACCCTTCCTGGAGGATCCTAGACAGAATTGTTTCCATCTTTCCATTGTACTTGCTGCATTGTGTTACAGTGGATTATTTGCATGTCTACGTTTTATCTCTGCTAGTCTGAAAATTCCTCAAGA
>NW_021697424.1:0-2347 GCF_005190385.1 Monodon monoceros | reverse complement strand
TTTTAATAGTTTCTATTTTTACTTCTTCCTTCTTTTGGTGATTACTTAAATAATGTTTTGTATTTTGAAAAGTGAAAACTTGATAGTACTAAATTGAACCATGTGATTTTTGAGAAACTTAGTGAGGAGGGTAATTAAATTTTTAAAATATGAAGGGAAAGGAAAATATATTAGGTACTTACTATGTATCTTTTCCTTACTCACTCAGTATAAAATTTGTATATAATATTTTTCCAAAGTAATAAAGGAAAATTTAATATCATGTAGCAAATATTTAAGCAAGTGATGAAATATTATTAGACTTTATCTCTAATATCCAGGTAAATCATGTTATGTGTCAAGAAAAGTGGCACTTAGGTGGAGATAAATTGGATTTAAAGAGATAAATCCAGTCAACAAAGGATTCTTGTAATAGATTGAAATGTCAGAACCTAATATGATGCATTAAAGAGACTAGTTTTGCAACTATAACAAAATTATCTCCTTCTAAAGTGTTTAGGATTTTTTGACATTTTACTCCAGCATCTAATTTAATACCTTATTGATGATTAAGAATAAGGAAATGAAAAAAATGAAACCCTATATTTTAAGAATGTTGTAAAACAATGTCATTATAAATATAACATATTAATGTCAAATGATATATACTATAGTATTGATAAAATAAAATGTAACTTAATAATACGTATATTCATAGCTACTATAGTATCTTTCCATTTTTTATTTTTAGGGAGGAGAACTTTTTTTGTTTATTTCTGTTACAGATTTGTGAATAAATTGTGGGAATTTATAGCTGGAATTAAGGTGTCCCAATTGGTAGTTTAATACTCCAGTCACTCTAATTTAGTATTAGAAGGAGCATAAAACATTGGGAATGCAGAAGTAAAACATTAATCTTTGTTATAACTCTCAATTCAGTGAATTTTCAATCTAGATACTTTTCTATTCTTTGTCTAAGAAGAATGGAATTTTTATTGACATAATAAATTTGCATGTGATTTTACTCACAATTATTATTTACAAACATAAGTAATGAAACAATAGAAATTTAATTTAAATAATTTTATTTTAATAAAGATTATTGGTTATTTCCAGTAGCATGATTCATTTCAAATTAGAGCAAAACGCAGAAAGCTCTTTAAATTAACTTCAGCAAGTTTAAGAATATGTAAATGATAGATCCATATTTATTTCAGAATATCAATTCAGATTTGTAATGACAGAAAAAAAAGATAGGTCTTTCAAATTCTAAATTTTCAATGTTACTCAAGACAATTTTCAAAAGAGAGTTCCTTAGTTTCTATAGATTATATTTTAGTAGGAATTCCAGTTCTAATTTTAGGTTTATTTGTGTGTTTACTTATTATCCAACAAATAATTATTAGCTATTTCCTGTTATCTGGTCAATGATTTCCAAAGTGCCTACTATTTGTCAATCACTGTTCTAGATAATGGAATTATGGTGATTAAAAAGCCAAAAAAAAAAAATTCCTGCTCTCATTGAGCTCACAATTCTGGGAGAAAATAGGAAAAACAATATTAAAGGTAAGTAAATACAAATCATAATAAGTGCTTAGCAGAAGATTAAACAGCTATTACAAAGATCCAGTTATTAAAAAAATAAGCAGATCCCTTTAGAGAAAGTTCTTATATTTTCCCGTTTTTGAGTTTTTAAAATTCGTTTTACATTTTAAAATTTGCTTCATGAAAATTAAGGTTAAGCTTATGAAAGCACATGCCAATAAAATGATCTTATTAAGATTTTTTTTTTAATATACAAAAGGTACAACTAGGTTTGTTGATCAAATTTAGTTTATGTGTGAATGGAAGGGAAGATTAAGAATTTTATGTGTTATATGTGCAAAAGAGAATGAAAGAGAGAGAGTTGAGAGAGAGATTGATTTAGAAGGGCTGGGATATAAAAGCTCCCAGCAGTAGTGCAGGAATGATATCTATCACCCAAGTAAGTTGACAGATGTTTGTACCCTGTTCATGTCACTTTAATAGACTTTATTGCGTAGAATTAGTGAATAATGTATAAGGTTAAATATAAATGTGTAATGAAAAAGTATAAAGCATTTCCAGTTTTGACTTGTTCCCAATATTCTTCAAGATAAATGAGATAGATGTAAAACAATTGGAGAGAAAATTCAAGCACTGTGAAAATACGTTTTTAAAAATAAACCCCTTTAAGAAAATAATACAGCTAAATCCATGAAGTATAATTTTTTGCAAAAGCTCATTCAGACAGACATGAATATATATTTAAGTAATTTATGATGTTCCTAACTTTCAATTCAAGTTATAAATAATTCAATATATTCATATATATTTATGATTACATTCA
>NW_021697423.1:0-1678 GCF_005190385.1 Monodon monoceros | reverse complement strand
AAATCCCCAGTGATGATAGCAATCACCTAGTGATGACAGTTTGATTCGGATCAATATTGTGAATAACAAAACAGTATTCTAAGTTGGCGATCTCTAGTGGACATTATTTATTTAGATCATATTGCCCCAAAAGTTTTATTTAGTTACTATATTTAATATAAGAGAATTCAATAAAAGTCAATTTATAAAAATAATTCAGAAAATTATTTTCAACTCATATCTATGCAAATATGGCTTAGCATGAGATGCATGATTCCTGCAAATTAAAAATAAACTATCAAATAAAATATGGCACTGATATATAGGAAAATTTATACTTCCCAAATCATTTGAAGGAGCAAGGGAAAATATACTATTCAAATTATATGGATTTACCTGGATATATCTAGAAATGCTTGGCTTATTTTACCATTCTATCTTGGTATGATTACATACAATTTCTGAGCACCTTTCTGTGATAAGTTCTTAAAACATATATCTACCATCTTCCTTTCACAAAACACAAATAATACTTGCAAAACATTTCATTTAAAAAACTAATTTACTTAAGACACCAGGTTTATGCCATCCTGTGGCCTGGTTAAAATATGTCCAAATCAAGAAAGTTACATTTAGACATTTCTTACTTTTCATTTCTTCCAACATTCTATAATAAAAAAAATTCAAATAGAAAATTGAAAGAAATGTACAATGAAAACCTGTGTACCTTTCAGTGGAACTAGTATCCTCTTTTTTTCAGAACAATTTGAAAGGCCACAGCCATCAGAGAAGAAAAAGAAATACAAGGAATCCAAATTGGAAAAGAACAAGTAAAACTGTCAGTGTTTGTAGATGACATGATACTATACATAAAGAATCCTAAAGATGCTACCAGAAAACTAGTAGAGCTAATCATTGTATTTGGTAACGTAGCAAGATACAAAATTAATGCCCAGAAAGCTCTTCCATTTCTATCAAGTAATGATGAAAAATCTGAAAGAGAAATTAAGGAAACACTCCCAATTAACATTGCAACAAAAAGAATAAAATACCTAGGAATAAACTTACATAAGGAGACAAAAGACCTGTATGCAGAAAACTATAAGACAATGATGAAAGAAATCACAGGCGATACAAACAGATGGCGAGATATACCATGTTCTTGGATTGGAAGAATCAACATTGTGAAAATCAACACTGTGGGTAGTAGTATACTACCCAAATTAATCTACAGCTTCAGTGCAATCCCTATCACACTACCAATGGCATTTTTCACAGAACTAGAACAAATAATTGCAAAATTTGTATGGAAACACAAAAGACCCCAAATAGCCAAAACAATCTTGAGGAAAACAAAACAGAGCAGGACGAATCAGGCTCACAGACACTAGACTGTACTACAAAGCTACAGTAATCAAGAGAGTATGGTACTGTCACAAAAACAGACATATAAATCAATGGAACAGGATAGAAAGCCCAAAAATAAACCCATGCGCATATGGTCACCTTATTTTTGATAAAGGAGGCAAGAATAAACAATGGAGGAAAAACAGTCTCTTCAATAAGTGGTGCTGGGAAAACTGGACAGCTACGTGTAAAAGAAGGAAATTAGAAATCTCCCTAACAGCATAGACAAAGAGAAACTCAAAATGGATTAAAGACCTAAATGTAAGGCCAGACACTATAAAACTCTTAGAGG
>NW_021697422.1:0-1769 GCF_005190385.1 Monodon monoceros | reverse complement strand
GTAGGGCTTGACTATTACATATTTGGCTTATGGAAAGGTATCTGTGCTAATTTCTATGTCTGGTTTTATGCAGCACCCCAACTCACCTTTCCCCTTAAGCAAGCATAAGTTGGATTTCTAAATTTGAGACCCTGTTCTGTTTTGTAATTCAGTTCATGTGTAGCCAAGTATACATTCCGTGTATTAGTGATATCTTATGATGTTTCATTTTCTGTGTGACTTATTTCACTTAGGATCATCGTACCTGAATCCACTCATTATGCCACGACGGGCTGATGACATAGATTTCATTGCTGAGTGATATTCCATTGTACGTACCTACCACAACTTCTTTATCCATTTTTCTCATTCTGGGATATTTAACTTGTACCGCAGACGAGGTTCTTGTAAACAGAGCCGTCCGAAAATTTGGGGTGGCTGTATGTTTTTGATTTTAATTTCCGTGATCTATAAGACCATAAGTGGAAGTGCCGTAGTCTCCGTTGCTTTGTTTCTTAGGTGTTTCAGGAAACACCATACACTTCTCCAGATTGGCTGTTGGCAATTTACATCCCGCCCATCAGCATAAGAAGGCTCCCTGTACTCCATGGCCTGTCCTGCCTTTCTGGATTTTTCACTTTTTTCAGATGTCCCTTTTCACAGGGGGGCAGTGAGACTTCATTGTAGTGCAGATTTCTTTACATGCTTGCTTGTTTGTCCAAAAAGGGCGTATGCGTTTTTTCCTGAATATATTCAGGAAAAAACGCATACGCCTTTTTGACCTAGTGCATCATTGTAGACTTTCTGTCTCTTTCCCTATGCTTTAAATGCAATTCCAGTCTGCCCCTGAAATCGTATTCCTGCAATTCTGTCCTGCTTTAAATTTCTCTACGCAGCCTTACTTCAATATATTTTTGGACAATCGCTGTCATTTATAACTCTGCAGGTTTGTGAAAGACAGTGCGCCTGAGCTCCTTTTTTCTACTCACTTTCTTGTGAGCTGGCCGCAAACCCGCAGGACTGCTTCAGGCCCTAATCTGGTTCCGGCACAGCACGCTGATCCTTTTGTTAATTCCTATTCCTGGTGGGAAATGAGTGTTATATTTGAACGTGCAGACACCTAGAGCTAGTCTCTCATTGGTTCTCCCTATTCCTGTTCATCTTGCGCAGAAACTGCAAACTGTGCCAAACAGGAGGTTAAAGGCACCGACTCTCCAAGTTGGGAGAGTGTTAGTAAAGGGTCTGGATTGGTGAACCCGAGTAAAATGGGACGAAAACTGAGATGCATTTGAAAACGTTTCCCGGTCACACGGTGCACCATACTGTGGGTTTCCGATGCATGTTTTAGCTGAAGGAAGAATCCCTTAAACCTGAAGAGTTGGGACCCATGGAATGGGTACCATGCAGTATGACTTCAAAGGGTCTGCATTAGCTCATCGAACCTCACCAATGCTATCAGCCCGATATGTCCAACCTTATGTCTCACTCAGTTCTTGGTGTAGATGTGGTAAATCCAGGTTGCATCACAAGCCCTGAATGAATTATTTAAGAATTGCTCTCTATTTCACTGTCATTGTGTTTCTTTTTGTAATTCATTTTAATAATGGTATTTATCGGATTTTCTCTGCTGCGTTCATGCCGCTGTACACACGCTTGAGTCTCTTACGGAGACATATAAATCCATGGGTTTGAAGATTCTTACTTGTCAGGTGTATTCCTAGGCGTTGAATATGGGGTGTTTAGTCCATTTCGTTGAGCAAGGAGGAGGTCTTGACTATTACATATTTGGC
>NW_021697421.1:0-3028 GCF_005190385.1 Monodon monoceros | reverse complement strand
GAGAGGCTTATAGGTTTGTTGTTAGGGCACGGGGATACAGAGGTGAGAAGAAGTCTTTGTTCAGTAGCAACTTACAGTTCTCTAGGAAGAGAAACATGTAGTGAGTATAAGTGGGTTAATTATGATAAAAGAATCAAGTGCAGCAGGATGTTGAGTGATGATTAGTGATGTTGAGCAGCTTTTCATGTGCCCTGTGGCCATCTGTATGTGTTCTTTGGAGAAATGTCTGTTTAGGTCTTCTGCCCATTTTTTGATTGGGTTGTTTGTTTTTTTAATAATGAGCTGCATGACCTATTTATATATTTTGGAGAATAATCCATTGTCTGTTGATTTGTTTGCAAATATTTTCTCCCATCCTGAGGGTTGTCTTTTCGTCCTATTTATACGTTCGTTTGCTGTGCAAAAGCTTTTAAGTTTCATTAGGTCCCATTTGTTTATTTTTTGTTTTAAGGCTGCATTGTTCCTTTGCTCACTGATGAACATATAAAAGTCCGAAGTTTTTGATATTATAAAACATCAAAGTAATGGACATTGCTGTGTGAACACCTTTGAATATATATGCTTTGTCTCAGTTAACTTCACTCAGAATGGGACTTCTGCATCAAAGAGCTGGTGCCCTTATGCTTTTTGTGGATGTTGCTACACTGTACCAATTTATGGTTGTTCACGCAGGAAGTACTTATTGAGCATGTGTTATGTCTAAGCACTGTGCTGGGGGCTAGCAAAAAGACTTGTGACATTTTGTGAGTGAAGAGACTTGACCTGCCCTTTGTGAATTCTAACAGTCCAGAGAGGGAATAGATATTCAAGAATCATACACTGCCTGTAGAATTACATCTCTGACAAGTGCCAAGGAGAGGAACATGGTACCATGAGAGCATATTTTAGGGAGGATTTGATCTCATCATGGAGATTAGAGAAGGTTTATTTAGGGATGTTTCAGCTGATATCTGAAGGATGAGTAGGTATTAACCAGATAGGGAGGTTGGGGAGAGATTTCTGAGCATAAGGAATAGCAAAAGATCCTATAAGAGGAAAGCATATGCTGTGCTGGAGGAACTGGCCAGGAAGGTGGGGCTGTTGGGGGAGCATGTGATTATAATGGAGCTACAAGTGTGGGCAGGAGCTCGATCATGCAGGCTTATGTTTAAGGATTCAGACTTTAATAGAAAACCATTGAACTTTTTTGTTGAAGGTGAGTGCATGGAACATACCCAGTTGCATTTTCAACCTATTATTTTGCTACCGAGTGGAGAATACTGCAGGGAGAAAGAGTGGAAACGAGGAAACAAGTTAGGAGACTTTTGTAGAAATTGGGCATAATGGTGGCTTGGACCAGGGTATGGTGGTCATTTTGGTGGAAAGATGTGGACAGATTCTAGAGGTATGTAGGCAGTATCATTGTTAGCACTGGTGGTGGGTTGAGGATGAGGGTGAGGGAGAAATAGCTGTCAGTGATGGTGATTCCTAAGTCTCTGGCTCCTATGGTTGGTTAGATAGGGTTTTTCAGATATGATGTTAATATTTGTCCTGATTTGTCTTTTGTTATTTGTTGGTTCTTGATGAATACTCTGTCATATTAAGTCTCCTGTTTTTAGCGTACAGAGCATTTTCACCCAAACTGACTGTTGCACGTTATCAGATAATTTTTAACATCTGCCAGTTTTGTCCTGTATTTTATTCTCTTTCATTTATTAATTAAGTTGTTGTATCAATGTAAATAATTATATTAATAAATTTTCTAAAGTTGCGTTATCCTTGCATCCTTGTAATAATGCCTTTTTGTAGTCCTGGTGTATCTCATTCTTTAATAATTATTGATTAGATGTGCTGATATTTTCTTAGGATTTTTATACTATATTTGTAAAGCGAAATTGGACATTTTTTGCGAAACCTTGATTTTCTTTTCTTTTTATTTACAAATGACTTGAATTTTGTTGTTTTGTAGATATTTGATTGATGTAGAAGGCATGTGGCCAGATGATGCAATTGGATGTAAGTATAGGGTTGTCACTACTTTTCCCTTTTTATAAAATTTGAAGGTAGAAGTGTAGGGGAATTTCTCAAATTTTGGACAAAGAGAAAAGTTTGTAATTCATTTGTTCTGACATAACGTAACGTTTTACCAAAAGTTTTGAAAGGGATGTATCTGGAAATAGTGAGATATAACAGCCTGAATAATTAGTCAGTGGATTTCAGCATTTTTTTTCTTTTTTAAATTTATTTAATTAATTACTTTATTTTTGATATTATATCCACTGCACCACCAAGGAAGTCCCTTTTTCTTCCTTCCTTCCTTCCTTTCTTTAAAGCTCCAAGTCATTTAAAATATATGACTTCTTACTAAAAATCTCCAGTTCATATAGCCAAGGGGTTTATAACTTCTCCTCTAAAAGTTATATTCCTGGGACTTCCCTGGTGGTCCAGTGGTTAAGACTCTGTGCTTCCAGTGCAGCAGGCGTGGGTTCAATCCCTAATTGGGGAGCTAAGATCCCACATGCTGCGCAGCCAAAGAAATTTTTTTTAAAAGTTATATTCCTGTATTATTGAATTTAGTGGTTTAGATTTTTTTTAATGTTTAGAAGATTCCAGTTTATTTACCAGGAACAAACAAAACATAATGTAAAAACAGTTTTCCGGGAACTATTTCCATCATTCTTCTCTTCCCTTTCTCCTGCAGACTGGTGTTTTATCCTTACAAGTTCTCCGTCATTCCATAAGAGAGCTGCTCTTCTTCTGGTTTCATAAGAGATGGTGAACCGTGTTAAAATATCCAGTTTACCTAAATTTCTAGAGTACACTTCAGGGAGCGAATGATGGGGTGGGATGTTGGGGCAGAATGAGAGATACAGATTCTGGCGAGACTGAGAGTCATTCACAAAAATTACTGGGCTGTGGTGAAGGGAGAACAAAAATAAATCAGGTTCCTGCTGGTGGACAGGAAGCCAAAATGAAGAAGAATGGTGCGTAGCCGGGCAGTGTAATTAGGCCCATAAGTGCTGTGTCTTCTGATAGTAATTATGAACAG
>NW_021697420.1:0-1497 GCF_005190385.1 Monodon monoceros | reverse complement strand
CAGGTGTTCAATAAAATTTGATAATGTGTTCATCCTATCATTTATTACTCAACCATAGTTTATTGAGTAAGAATTCTTACCTAGGGATGTGCTTGGGTTGCAAAGTATAAATAAGGTCAAGGAGCTTAGTGTGATGAAGCCAAAAACAGGAAATACAGCACATCTTGTTGCAACCTAGAGGAAACTGCTGAGTTTTATAGGAGTACCAAGGAATTCGTTTTCAATCTGCTTATAAGACAAGTTGGGGAGAAGCAGATTTGGGAGCTGGACATGGAAATGTGGATGAGTGTGAAGGTAGAGGAGCAGGGACCAGACTGCCTAGGTTTTGATCCTAACCTTGTCCTTACTAGCTGGATGACCTTGGGCAAATTATTTGCTTTCCTCCCAATGACTCCTCATCTCTAGAGGATGGATACCAATCAATAATACCTTTCTAATTTATTTTGCTCTTTTTTTTTAGAATTAAATGATCTAATGTATGTAAAAGACAGAGAAATATTCTGACACATAGTAAGCACTCAGTAAAACATTGCCATTGCTACTTTTCCATAACATTATTCTCATGATAGAAACCAGCATGTATTATATTGGCACCATGTTTTATATATTGTTTGCTGAGGATGCACATTATATTAGGGTTAAGTACTGAGATGATGGACTATTTCTCTTTGATTAAATAAGATCATACTCTGGAAGGAAGGAATCCTGGGGGAAATAATCGAAACATAAGAATACACAAAAAGTCTCCCATATATTCAAACTGTAGCCTACTAAAAGCAAATTAAATGACAATATCAATAGATGCAATTAGAAGTATAGACTTTAAAAACTGGATCTATATTTTATCCAAATATGTTTCAAAAAAAGTAGTTGGCCTCATTTTATTCTTAAGACAGAGAGGCAGGAGTAGATGTTTCAGAAAAGCCCAAATGAACTTTTTGGCCAACCCAATAGAAATGACAACAACCTCTGCAATCCCGTTTTCTTTCTTTCACCAGGGCAAGCTATTAAAACCTCACTAGTCTCTAGTTTCTTTATGTTTAAAATGTGGCTAGTAACACTTAGTTTATCTCAGAGCATTGAGTAAGAATCAAATGAGATAAAAGACATATTTTAAATACACTTGAAAAATGATAAATCAAGGCACACAAAGGCACAGATATAATGAAAAGTGTTAAACAGTTTTTCAAGGTTTCATAGATAAATACATTTTATAGGCAATAAATAAAGGATACAATTGACTAATTAATCTATACAGAAATTTTGCTGCTTGAAAAAAAAAAAGCTTTTCTACTGTCTTCAAGCTGCTTACAAACCCAAATAGCCACACCTCTCTTGCAATTGCTGCTGTATGGCAGCCACACTTTTCTTCAAAAATGGATTTTGTACCTATCCTTTATTAGTAGATCTTTTATTTTATGTCCCTGTGTGGTGACACTTTAAGAAACACGACAGGATGTGAGTGAGAGGGGCCAATAATGTAACATTGCATTCTGG
>NW_021697419.1:0-7306 GCF_005190385.1 Monodon monoceros | reverse complement strand
ACTCTATGACATAAATCACAGCAAGATTTTTTGACCCACCTCCTAGACAAATGGAAGTAAAAACAACAATAAACAAATGGGACCTATTGAAACTTAAAAGCTTTTGCACAGCAAAGGAAACCATAAACAAGACCAAAAGACAACCCTCAGAATGGGTGAAAATATTTTCAAATGAAGCAACTGACAAAGGATTCATCTCCAAAGTTTACAAGCAGCTCATGCAGCTCAATATCAAAAAAACAAACAACTCAATCCAAAAATGGGCAGAAGACCTAAATAGGCACTTCTCCAAAGAAGATATACAGATTGCCAACAAACACATGAAAGGATGCTCAACAACATTAATCATTAGCGAAATGCAAATCTAAACTACAATGGGGTATCACCTCACACCAGTCAGAATGGCCATCATCAAGAAATCTACAAACAGTAATTGCTGGAGAGGGTGTGCAGAAAAGAGAACCCTCTTGCACTGTTGGTTGGAATGTAAATTGATATAGCCACTATGGGAACAGTATGGAGGTTCCTTAAAAAACTAAAAGTAGAACTACCATATGACCCAGCAATGCCAGTACTGGGCATATACCCTGAGAAAACCATAATTCAAAAAGGGTCATGTACCACAATGTTTATTGCAGCTCTATTTACAATAGCCAGGACATGGAAGCAACCGAAGTGTCCACCAACAGATGAATGGATAAAGAAGATGTGGGACATATATACAATGGAATATTACTCAGCCATAAAAAGAAATGAAATCGAGTTTTTTGTAGTGAGGTGGTGGACCTAGAGTCTCTCATATGGAGTCAAGTAAGTCAGAAAGAGAAAAACAAATACCGTATGCTAACACATATTCATGGAATCTTAAAAAAAATGGTTATGAAGAACCTAGAGGCAGGAAGAGAATAAAGACGCAGACCTACTAGAGAATGGACTTGAGGACACGGGGAGGGGGAAGGGTAAGCTGGGACAAGGTGAGAGAGTGGCATGGACATATACACACTACCAAATGTAAAATCGATAGCTAGTGGGAAGCAGCCGCATAGCACAGGGAGATCAGTTCGGTGCTTTGTGACCACCTAGAGGGGTGGGATAGGGAGGGTGGGAGGGAGGGAGGCGCAAGAGGGAAGAGATATGGGGATATATGCATATGTATAGCTGATTCACTTTGTTATAAAGCAGAAACTAACACACCACTGTGAAGCAATTGTACTCCAACAAAGATGTTAAAAAAAAAATGAAGAGAAGGGGAGAGAGAGAGATATCTGTAGGTGGGTACACACCGACGAAAGGCTATGTGAGGACATAGTGTGAAGGCAGCTGTCTATAAGCCAGGAAGAGAGCTCTCACCAGAAACCTTGATCTGGGATTTCTAGTCTCTGGAACTCTAAGAAAATAAATTTCTTCTGTTTCAACCACCCAGTCTGTGATATTTTGTTATGGGAGCCTGAGCAGAGCAATACACTGTCATCAAGGAAACAAAGTGTTTAGTACAGGGCTAGTACATGGTATGATTGTGTAATACATTCTAGTCCAATTTTCATAAGCAGTTTTCAATTCCCCATATTCATAAAGCTAGTCCTAGATCAACAGAATGAAATTAGAGATATGAAAAATGGTTTCTAAATATACCTCTACCATGAACATTTGAAACACTGAAATAAACTCTGTATTGAACCCATGGCCTGATGGATCAAAAACAGCCCAATGCTGAAGGAGTTCAGTAAAGTCATTTCTATAGCATAAAATAATATCTACCTTGAATAGTATTCAAGCATCTTATCTTTTTTATTAACTTCTCAGACATTTCTCAAATGTGTCCCAACTTCCCATCCACCTGCTTTATTCTAGGCCCTCATCTTGGTTGCCTGGAGAAGCCCAGCTTTACTGTCTTTATTGGCTTCCTTGCCTCTAGTCTTGTTCCCTTCTATACTGTAGCCACAGAAAATTGTAAGTGTAACTATGTTTAAATACTCCCCATAAGACATGGGCTAAATCTAACATCCTTATATATGCAACCATTTTGTAAGAAGGAGATTTATTTGCTTGTATAGACATGGGAAAACACCCAATATACATTGCTACTTGAAAAAGCAAGTTACCAAACACCATGATATGATCCTGTTTGTGTATGTATTTTAGTAAGGACATGGTTATCTCTCTCTAGATATAGCTGGACAGAGGAGGGGGAGAAGGAAGGAAGGAAGGAAGGGAGGAAGGAAGGGAGGAAGGGAGGGAGGGAGGGAGGAAGGAGGAGGGATGGAGGGAGGAAGAGAAAGAAAAGAAAGCAAAGAAAAGCAAGCAAGAAAGAAAGAAAAAGAGAAAATATACATATGCATTTATATATACATATATACCATCTAGCAGTGTATGTTTGAATGCAGAACTCCAATCAATAACAGACAAACCCATGGGTTAGCACATAAAATGATAGAGTTGCAAGGTAATACTCTGAATGCAGCTATAGGAGTCATTCAGTGGGGCATGAGCAACTAGAAAATGAAAAACTGACAACAACATGGATATCTCAAAAAGGAAAAAAAACTCATCCAAAGATATTCAAGTTCCCCTTTCAACCAAACAAATTCTGGGTTTGGATTTCCAATCCTAGCCAAGATGGAATAATTCAACTACACCTTATCTCTCCCACTGATTACAACTACAATCCTTGCATAAAATACAGAAGTCTCTACCTGAGGGCTGTGAAAAGTCACCAACTACAGTCACAACTTGAATATTAGTAAGCTTCACAGATTTTTCCCTCCTTTGTATCCTGAATTTGACCTGAGAGGAGGTGTAAATGCAGAACTGTGTAGTGAGCACTCAACACAAAAACTCCAGGAGAAACTCCTTATTTACAGTCAGAGGACCTGGAAGGGAGGCCCATAAAAGTCAAAAATTGTAGAAAAATCCTCTTCTTTTTAAGTTTTTTAAAATAAACTTTTTATGTTAGACCTATTTTAGATTACAGAGTTATTGTGAAGATAGTACAGAAAATTCCTATTTACCTGACACCCACTCTGTTATTAATATCTTACATTAGTATGGTGCATTTGTCATAATAATGAACCAATATTGATACAGTATTATTAACTAATGTCCATACTTTATTAAGATTTCCTCAGTTTTTCCCCAATGTCTTTTTCTGTTCCAGGATCCCATGCAGGACACCATATTACATATAGACGTTATGTCTCTTTAGGCTCTTCTTGGCTTTGAGTGTTTTGGCATTCCTCATTTCTGATGACCTTTACAGATTTGAGGAATTACTAATCAGACATTTTATAGAATGTCCCTCAACTGGGATTTATCTGATGTTTTTCTCATTGTTAATTTGAGGTAATATATTTGGGGGAGAAAGATCACAGAAGGTGCATACAGTGCATACACATATCATCATATCAAGGAAACATATTATCAATTGACATCATTGTTGATGTTAATTTAACTTTGATCATCTGGCTTAAGGTAGTATTTCTCAGGTTTCTCTAATGTAAATTAATTAATGTTTTTCCTCCCTTTCCATAATATATTCTTTGGAAAAAATTCATGATATGCAACCTAAACTTAGTAAGTAGAGAGTTGTTCTCTACATTCTTAAGGGTAGATTATCTACACAAATTATTTGGGATTTTTCTTCATTGGGAGATTTGCCTATTCTCCAGCATTTATGTACTTGTTTGATCATTTATTTATGTCAGTTTGACTCATGAATATTTATTTTATACCTTAATCTATTATCTAATGCTATTTTATTTATTTTATTGCTCAAATTTTTTCCAGCATTGGCAATTGAAACTCTTTCAGTTAGCTTCTGTTATCCTTTGACATGCTCCACCACTGTGTTTTGGTTCTTTTATTTTTTGTATGGGGGGGCACGCTTTCTTATCTTCTGGCATTATAAGATGTGCCAAGCTCATTTTGGATATTTCTAGCCCCAGTCCTATAATCAGTCATTTTCCAAAGGATCTCTGGCTCCTTTTATTGGAGAATGGTATTAGAAACCAAGATCTGGGTACTAGGTGTGCTGATTGGTACTAGATTGTTGCTGCTTCTATGCTTTCTCAATTGGCAAAGCAAAAAATCCATGTGTATATACTAACTCACGTGTATACCTATGTCTATAAATACTTCAATATATATTCCTTTGTATCTGTATTATGCGAAACATGAACTCATACTAAACTCTCCAACTCTAACCCATTAACACATGGATCAATCTATACTCTTGCCCTTACTTACCTGTATCCTTCCATGTCAACAGGGAGAAAACTAGTTCCCACCATCCAGCATCCATTTACTTAATTGTTTAATTCCAGTACACATGTATAGTGGTTTCAGAATTGTCAACCCATAACCCCCACAGGAAATAATTTTATAAACTAGAAATGTTTATATGAAGTTCCTTATGTCTTTAGTCTTACAGATTCCATCTATTCCCCAAATTACTATGTCAGCACCTTATCCCCCAACTCTGTTCATTTGTTTCATACATTTCTGAAACATGCATATCCTTTTGACATTTTATGCAATCCATCCTAGAATCCATCAACCTCCTAAATGACTTTTTATTTTCATACATTAAGATTCACTCTTGGGCTTCCCTGGTGGCGCAGTGGTTGAGAGTCCGCCTGCCGATGCAGGGGACGCGGGTTCGTGCCCCAGTCCGGGAGGATCCCACATGCCGTGGAGCAGCTGGGCCCGTGAGCCATGGCCACTGAGCCTGCGCTCCACAACGGGAGAGGCCACAACAGTGAGAGGCCCGCGTACCGCAAAAAAAAAAAAAAAAAAAAGATTCACTCTTTACTGTAAAGTTTTCTGGGTTTTGATAAATGCATACTGTCATGTAGCCACCATTACAGCATCATAACAGAACAGTTTCACTGCCCTAAAAAACTCTGTTCTTTACCTATTCGACCCTTCCCACAATCCTCTGGCAACCATTATCTTTTTTACTGTCTCTATAGTTTTGCCTTTTCCAGAAAATCATATAGCTGAAATCAAACAGTATGTAGTCTTTTCAGATTGGATTCTTTCACTTAGCAATATGCATTTAAGGTTCCTCCATGCCTTTCTGTGGCTTGATAGCTTATTGTGTAAATCACTGAATAATATTGCATTCTATGGATGGAGTACAGTTCATTTATCCACTCACCTATTAAGAATATTTTGGTTGCTTCCACACTTTGGCAAATATGAATAAGGTTGCTATAAACATTAATGTATAGGTTTTTGTGCAGACATAGGTTTTCAGATCCTTTGGGTAAATGCCAAAGTGTATGATAGCTGGATTATATGCTAAGGCTATGCTTAGCTTTGCAAGAAACTGCCAACCTGTCTTCCAAAGTGACTGCACCATTTTGTACTCCCACTGGCAATAATGAGAGTTCCTGCTGCCCTGCATTCTCTCAAGCAGTTGGTACTGTTAGTTTTTTTTTTTTAAGCCATCCTAAAAGGCGTGCAGTGGTAATTGTTGTTTTCCTCCCCATTTACCAAGAGTTAAAGGTGAACATTTTTGAAATAAAATAAACAATAGAAGTTCCAAGCAGAGAAACATATATTACAATAAAGATCTAGATGGAACTTATAAAACTGAAAAATATAAGATCCAAAATAAAAACTTCACTGGGCTGGGCTCAATAGCAGAATGGACATGACATAGTTTGAAATCATAAGTGAATATGAAGGTAGTAGCATAGATTAAGGGAAATTATAGAATCAGAATAAGAGAGAAACAGATTTTAACACAATGAACATAGCCTCACAAACCTGTAGGAAAATATCAAAAGGCCTAATATTTGTGTCAGTGGAGTCCCTGAATGAGAGGAGATAAAGATTGGTAAATAAAATATATTTGAATAAAATAATAGTTGAAAAATCTCAAATTTGATGAAAAAAATAAATTTATAGAGTCAAGAAGTACAGCATACCACAAAAAGGATAAACTAAAAGAAAACCATGACTAGATACATAATAATAAATCTGCTAAAAATGAAAACAAAGAAAAAAATCTCGAAAGCATCCAGAGAAAAATGAATTTGCGTAATTGGTGGATTGCTCATGAGAAACCACACAGGTCAAAATATAATAGAACAACATTTTTGAAAACCTAAAAAAAAACTGTCAAGAGACCTTCAAGATGGCGGAGGAGTGAGAGGTGGAGATCACCTTCCTCCCCACAAATACATCAGAAATACATCTACACGTGGAACAACTCCTACAGAACACCTACTGAACGCTGGCAGAAGACCTCAGACCTCCCAAAAGGCAAGAAACTCCCCACGTACCTGGGTAGGGCAAAAGCAAACAGAAAAATCATAGACAAAAGAATAGGAACAGGACCTGCACCACTGGGAGGGAGCTGTGAAGGGGGAAAAGTTTCCACACACTAGGAAGCCCCTTCATGGGCGGAGACAGCAGGTGGCGGGGGAGGGGGTGGGAAGCTTTGGAGACACGGAGGAGAGCACAGCAACAGGGATGCAGAGGGCAAAGCGGAGAGATTCCCGTACAGAGGATCGGTGCCGACCAGCACTCACCAGGCTGAGAGGCTTGTCTGCTCACCCGCCGGGGCGGACGGTGGCTGGGAGCTGAGGCTCCGGCTTCGGAGGTCAGATCACAGGGAGAGGACTGGGGTTGGCTGCAGGAACACAGCCTGAAGGGGGCTAGTGCACCATAGCTAGCCGGGAGGGAGTCCGGGAAAAAGTCTGGAGCTGCCGAAGAGGCAAGAGATCATTGTTTCAGGGTGTGAGAGGAGAAGGGATTCAGAGCACCCCCTAAACAAGCTCCAGAGACAGGCGCGAGCCACGGCTATCAGCAAAGACCCAAGAGATGGGCATGAGATGCTAAGGCTGCTGCTGCAGCCACCAAGAAGCCTGTGTGCAAGCACAGGTCACTATCCACACCTCCCCTCCCGGGAGCCTGTGCAGCTTTCCACAGCCAGGGTCCCGTGATCCAGGGACAACTTCCACAGGAAAGTACACATCATGCTTCAGGCTGTTGCAACGTCACGCCGGCCTCTGCCGCCACAGGCTCGCCCCGCATTCCATACCCCTCCCTCCCCCCGGCCTTAGTGAGCCAGAGCCCCCTAATCAGCTCCTACTTTAACCCCATCCTGTCTGTGAAGAACAGATGCCCGCAGGTGACCTACACGAAGAGGCGGGTCCAAATCCAAAGCTGAACCCCAGGAGCTGTGCAAACAAAGAAAAGAAAGGGAAATCTCCCCCAGCAGCTGCAGGAGCAGTGGATTAAATCTCCACAAGCAACTTGATGTACCCTGCATCGGTGGAATACCTGAATAGACAACAAA
>NW_021697418.1:0-3205 GCF_005190385.1 Monodon monoceros | reverse complement strand
CCGAGGCATCTGTGAGTAAACGTGGGCTGAGCCCCAGGCCAGCTGCTCCTGAAATGTTCCCACCCTTCCCAGGTAAAACACCTGAATATGTACAAGAATTTGAAAGCCTAGAGGAAGGGCCATGGAGCCACATGAGCGACAGCATGCCAGCCGACTTGGTGCCTGCAGGCCAGCCAGGGTGGTCCTGGCCCTGGGTGCTCTTCTGGAAGCTTTCCATTTCCCTGCCTGAGATACCCCTCCTGTCCCGGCCCCCACTGCTTTCTTCCTTCCTCACCTCTGACCAGGGAGAAATTCCAGCGGCAGATATAGGTGACACATCCTCTTCTTTAGCAGGTGACATCTTGGCAACTGCTGCAGAAAGTCCAGCAGAGCCCCACTCACACAGGGCCACCCACAAAGCCGTGGCCTCTCACTCCCTCCCACCAGCCCAACACCGAGACTGCTGACAGGGCAGAGAAAATGGCCTCAGGCACAGCTGCAGGGGCTCTTGCTGCCTGGAGCGGTGTTTATATTGATCTGAACCCAGGCACACCTGGGGAGGGCTGGCCGGCATGGTCAGGCTGCCCAGGACAGCCAATCATCACCCCTCAGGGTCTCACAGTTGCAGAAAATGGAACTTGCTGAATCGGCCAGGTTCAAGGAACAGGTGTGGGCTCCTGAGAGTCAGGAGAGACAAGGGGCTGCAGCTCTGGCTTGTTTTCTAATCATTTTATCTGGCCCATGAGTGGGAGACAACTGCAAGAAAAACCTCTCTTAATGAGAGGAACCCAGGAGTCAGGGAGAGGAGGGGTGGGTGGTGGGTGGAGACAGAGGCCTGGTGCCCTGGGTGCAGTGGAAATCTCTGGAAGACCAGGGGGAAGGAGGCCGCACAGAGTGATGCCCAGGTTCACAGACCTGTCGGAGCTGCTCTTTGTTAGTTCAAGTCCTGCTCTGAGGTGCTCTGTATCATCTCTGAGTGACAGGTGAGCTGTGGGTGCTCTGCAATGAGAGCTATGTGCACGGTTCCTGTGTGTACAGACCTGCCACGGTAACTGCAAGGGTAGCTCTGTATCCTGGGAGGGTCCTGACCATGAGAGCCCCATGGGCTGCAGGGGACCTGCCCAGGGAACCCCATATCCTGGGAGAGGCCTGACCACGAGAGCCCATGGGCTGTGTTGGGGGTGGGGTACCTGCCCAGGTGAGCTCCATATCCTGAAATTGGCCTGACCACGAGTGCCCCATGGGCTTCCAGGGACCTGGTAAAGATGTCAGGATAGTCAGTGAAGCCACCGAGGATATACCTCCAGTAGTTCCTAATTCCCACAACCTGCTGGTCATTCTACCAACCACCAGGACTTGGTATTCTGTATTAGTCTTCAATGATGCCTTCTTTTGTGTTCCATTAGTCCCAGAGTCACAAGAAATTTTGGCTTCTGATTGGCAGGACTCAACATACAACTAAAACAATACTTCCGGGCCGTCTTGCCCAAAGTGTTCAAAAATCCCCACACCATCTTTGGGGAAAGCTCAGCTAAAGACCTAAAAGTTCTACCTCTGGAAAAGGAAACACTCCTTCAATATGCAGACGACATTCTTATCACCAGCCCTACTAAGGAGACCTCTGAACTACCAAGCCAATAAAGGATACAAGTTATCCAAGACAAAGCTCAAATATCACAGACTATGGTGACCTGCCTGGGCTTCATTCTCACAGAAGGTCAGAGAAGCCCATCCCAGGAAAGGGAAGAAACAATTTACAGCCTTACCCCTTTCTAAAACTAGAAGACAGCTTAGGGCTTCCTGGGGAGGCCAGGGTTTGCTGCTTCTGGATCCCTAACTACAGTCTACTAGCTGGGCCTCTATGAAACACTGAAAGGAAAAGATGATGAACCTTTAGAATAGAATCCAGAAGTGGCGTTTCAAGAATGGAAAGAGCAGTCAATTCAGACCCTTGCCCTGGAACTCCCTAATTTAGCTAAACCCTTTGACCTTTACATTCCTGTCGAAAGGTGAATCGCCATTGGAGTATTAGTGCAAAAACTGGGACCACTTGAAATGGAACTATGCAAGAATGCCATCCAGGTAGGATAAACTACGGTCACCAAGGGGCTTGGCCCACCGCCACATCTGACCAAGATACTGGCGGTATCTAAAAACCTGGAAATCAGCAGCCCAAAAGGCCACCTCCCTCCTAAGGGAAAAGGACCCCACGTGGTGATCCTAACCCCTAACCATGCCCTGAAGTTGCAGGGTTTGCTCCGTGGGCACACTGACCTCGAGTGAGGAGGCCCTCCAACTCCAACCTCCAGAGAGATAACCGGGGGCAATGGGGCACCATGACGACTCGTGTGACCATCACTTGGCCTGGAGTTTCTCCCATAAAACAACAAGAATTTTTCCCAGAAGAGTAGACTACTGCTTGCAGGACTTACTGCACCCAGAGGGGAGCTAATAATCTTGGCGGGGGAACCGAATATCACGCTGTCACCATAGAAAAGCCTACAGACACCATCATGATGGTGGCCAATAAGACCGTCTGGACTCCTGTTTACTTCAAAAGGCTGTTGACTCAGTGACCATCATGGTCCTTGATCACCACTGACCCTGGACTGTCTGGGAGTTGAGCGGGCAGGGTCCTGACACCTGGTGTTGTTTTTACGTTAATTCAGGGGCCTAATTAAAGAAAGTGCAGACTACTGGTCAGAGCATCTAGGCTGACAGAAACGGTCAGCCTAAGGTGGCCGAACAAATGTGGGGCAGGGTGAAACTGGACCCCACAGCATCACTGCACATTTCCTTCCTGGACCCTTAAAGATCATTAGAATCTATAACACTTCCAATGCTTGTGCTCAGGTGGACGGGCAGGGAGGCAGGAGACCTGGGGACAATCAACGTCACCTGGAGGCTGCTGGGGAGAAGTTCTGACCCTCACCCCCAGGTATGAGGGCTCCTAACTCAGCACTCAGCAGTTACAGATGAAGGGTCTGCACCCTCAGCACTCCAAGAATTAGGAATGGGACAAAAGGCAGAAGAGGGGTTTGTCCCAGGCAAAGCCCATTACAGATCCCTGGGAGATAAAAATAGAATCTGGGCAATAAAATAAAGTCTAACCTTTTTTATCCTTTGTGCTTTTTCTAATTTCACGTGCTCCTAGGGTCCCGCATGCAGAGGTGCCACAACCGGCACTTCACACCAGATGTCCTAGTGCAGAATGGCTGGGTCGACA
>NW_021697417.1:2173-2578 GCF_005190385.1 Monodon monoceros | reverse complement strand
AGGGTAAGGCTTCGGATAAGTGTTAGGGTTAGGGTTAGGGTTAGGGTTAAGGGACGGGGTTGGTTTAGGTTACAGGTTAGGGTACGACAACGTTTTAGAGTGAGCATACGTGTTAGGGTATATTTGAGTGTTAGCGTATGGGTCAGGATTAGGGGACGGGTTAGGTTAAGGCTTCGGGTAAGTGTTATTGTTAGGGTTAGGGTTAGGGTTAGATTTAGGGTTAGGGGACGGTTTAGGGTACAGGTTAGGGTACGACAACGCTTTAGGGTGAACGTACGTGTTAGGGTATGGGTTAGGGTTAGTGTACGGGTTATGATTAGGGGACGGGTTAGGATAAGCCTTCGTTTAAGTGTTAGGTTTAGGGTTAGGGTTAGGGTTAGTGTTAAGGTTAGGGTACGGGCACGG
>NW_021697417.1:567-2073 GCF_005190385.1 Monodon monoceros | reverse complement strand
GTTAAGGGTGAGCGTACGTGTTAGGGTACGGGTTAGTGTTAGCGTACGGGTTAGGATTACGGAACGTGTTAGGGTAAGGCTTCAGGTAAGGGTTAGGGTTAGGGTTAGGGTTAGGGTTATGGTTAGGGGACCGGGACGGTTTAGGGTACAGGTTATGACAAGGCAACGGTTTAGGGTGAGCCTACGTGTTAGGGTACGGTTTAGTGTTAGCATAAGGGTTTGGATTAGGGGACGGGTTAGGGTAAGGCTTCGGGTAAGTGTTAGGGTTAGGGTTATGGTTAGGGGACGGGGTTGGTTTAGGTTACAGGTGAGTGTACGAAAATGGTTTAGGGTGAGCATACATATTAGGGTACGGGTTAGTGTTAGCGTACGGGTTAGGATTAGGGGAAGGGTTAGGAGAAGGCTTCGGGTAACGTTTAGAGTTAGGGTTAGGGTTAGGGTTAGTGGACGGTTTAGGGTACAGGTTAGGGTACGAAAATGGTTTAGGGTGAGCGTACCTGTTAGGGTATGTGTTAGTGTTAGCGTATGGCTTAGGATTCGGGGACGGGTTAGGGTAAGGCTTCGGGTAAGGGTTAGGGTTAGGGTTACGTTTAGGGTTATGGGATGGGGACGGTTTAGGGTACAGGTTAGGGTACGACAAGGGTTTAGGGTGAGCGTACGTGTTAGGGTACAGGTTAGTGTTAGCGTACGGGTTAGGATTAGGGAACGGGTTAGGGTAAGGTTTCGGGTAAGGGTTAGGGTTAGGGTTAGAGTTAGGGGACTGGGACGGTGTAGGGTACAAGTTAGGGTACAACAACGGTTTAGAGTGAGCGTACGTGTTAGGGTATGGGTGAGTGTTAGCGAACGGTTTAGGATTAGGGGACGGGTTAGGGTACAGGGTAGGGGACAACAACGGTTTAGGGTGAGCGTACGTGTTAGGGTATGGGTTAGAGTTAGCGTACGGTTTAGGATTAAGGGACGGGTTAGGGTAAGGCTTCGGGTAAGGGTTAGGGTTAGGGTTAGGTTTAGGGGACGTGGACGGGGACGGTATAGGGTACAGGTTAGGGTACGAAAACGGTTTAGGGTGAGCGTACGTGTTAGGGTATGGGTTAGTGTTAGCGTAGGGGTTAGGATTAGGGGACGGGTTAGGGAAAGGCTTTGGGTAAGGTTTAGAGTTAGGGTTAGGGTTAGGGTTAGGGGACGGGGATGTTTTAGGGTAGAGTTTAGGGTATGACAACGGTTTAGGGTGAGCTTACGTGTTAGGGTACGGGTTAGTGTTAGCGTACGGTTTAGGATTATGGGACGGGTTAGTGTAAGGCTTCGGGTAAGGTTTAGGGTTAGGGTTAGGGGATGGGGACGGTTTAGGGTACAGGTTAGGGTACGACATCGTTTTAGGGTGAGCGTACGTGTTAGGGAACGGGTTAGTGTAAGCATACGGGTTAGGATTACGGGACGGGTTAGGGTAAGGCTTCGGGTAAGGTTTAGGGTTGGGGTTGGGTTAGGGTTAGGGTTAGGGGACGGGGACGG
>NW_021697417.1:0-467 GCF_005190385.1 Monodon monoceros | reverse complement strand
GACAACGGTTTAGGGTGAGCGTACGCGTTAGGGCACGGGTTAGTGTTAGCGTACAGGTTAGGATTAGGGGACGGGTTAAGGTAAGGCTTCGGGTAAGGTTTAGGGTTAGGGTTAGGGTTAGGGGACGGGGATGGTTTAGGGTACAGGTTAGGGTATGACAACCGTTTAGGCTGAGTATACGTCTTAGGGCAAGGGTTAGTGTTAGCGTACGGGTTCGGATTAGGGGACGGGTTAGCGTAAGGCTTCAGGTAAGTGTTAGGGTTAGGGTTATGTTTAGGATTACGGTTAGGGGATGGAGACAGTTTAGGGTACAGGTTAGGGTACGACAACGCTTTAGGTTGAGCGTACGTGTTAGGGCACGGGTTAGTGTTAGCGTACGGGTTAGGATTAGGGGATGGGTTATGGTAAGGCTTCGGCTAAGGGTTAGGGTTAGGGTTAGGGGACGGGGACGGGGACGGGGATGGGTA
>NW_021697416.1:0-4872 GCF_005190385.1 Monodon monoceros | reverse complement strand
TGTGTGTGTGTGTGTGTGTGTGTGTGTGTGTGTGTGTGTGTGTGTGGTGTGGCAGGTCGGGCTGGAGGTGGTGAGGGAAGTTGGCGAAGCAGGCAGTGTGGTGAGCTTGGGTAAAGACTTGAAAGCCAAACCAAAGAGTTTGAATCTGAAGCCAAATTCTGAATATGAGATTAAACTCTCCAGCTGTTTGAGGATGGCAGGATTGAATTTTTGTAGGGAAAAAATCAATTCTCAATGCAACCGTATTATAAGTCGTGAGAAATGGGGTTGTTCACTGACTATTTCGAAGTCCATCTATAGAATCCTAAAGATGCCACCAGAAAACTACTAGAGCTAATCAATGTATTTAGTAAAGTTGCAGGACACAAAATTAATGCACAGAAATCACTTGCATTCCTATACACTAACAATGAAAGATCAGAAAGAGAAATTAAGGAAACAATCCCATTCACCATTGCAACAAAAGAATAAAATACCTAGGAATAAACCTACCTAAGGAGGTAAAAGACCTGTACTCAGAAAACTATAAGGCACTGATGAAAGAAATCAAAGATGACACAAACAGTTGGAGAGGTATACCATGTTCTTGGACTGGAAGAATCAATTTTGTGAAAATGACTATATTACCCAAAGCAATCTACAGATTCAGTGCAATCCCTATCAAATTACCAATGGCATTTTTTACAGAGCTAGAACAAAAAAATCGTAAAATTTGTATGGAGACACAAAAGACCGCGATTAGCCAAAGCAATCTTGAGGGGAAAAAACGGAGCTGGAGGAATCAGACTCCCTGACTTCAGACTATACTACAAAGCTACAATAATCAAGACAATATGGTACTGGCACAAAAACAGAAATTTAGATCAATGGAACAGGACAGAAAGCCCAGAGATAAACCAATGCACCTATGGTCAACTAATCTATGACAAATGAGGCAAGGATATACAATGGAGAAAAGACAGCCTCTTCAATAAGTGGTGCTGGGAAAACTGGACAGCTACATGTAAAAGAATGAAATTAGAACACTCCCTAACACCATACACAAAAATACACTCAAAATGGATTAAAGACCTAAATGTAAGACTGGATACTATAAAATTCTTAGAGGAAAACATAGGAAGAACACTCTTTGACATAAATCACAGCAAGATCTTTTTTGACCCACCTCCTAGAGTAATGGAAATAAAAACAAAAATAAACAAATGGGACCTAATGAAACTTAAAAGCTTTTGCACAGCAAAGGAAACTATAAACAAGATGAAAAGACAACCCTCAGAATGGGAGAAAATATTTGCAAACAAATCAATGGACAAAGGATTAATCTCCAAAATATATAAACAGCTCCTGCAGCTCAATATTAAAAAAACAAACAATCCAATCAAAAAATGGGCAGAAGACCTAAATAGACATCTCTCCAAAGAAGACATACAGATGGCCAAGAAGCACATGAAAAGCTTCTCAACATCACTAATTATTAGAGAAACCTCACACTGGTTAGAATGGGCATCGTCAGAAAATCTACAAACAACAAGTGCTGGAGAGGGTATGGAGAAAAGGGAACCCTCTTGTGCTGTTGGTGGGAATGTAAATTGATATAGCCACTATGGAGAACAGTATGGAGGTTCCTTAAAAAACTAAAAATAGAATTACCATATGACCCAGCAATCCCACTACTGGGCATATACCCAGAGAAAACCATAATTCAAAAAGACACATGCACCCCAATGTTCATTGCAGCACTACTTACAATAGCCGGGTCATGGAAGCAACCTAAATGCCCATTGGCAGACGAACGGATAAAGAAGATGTGGCACATATATACAATGGAATATTACTCAGCCATAAAAAGGAACAAAACTGGGTCATCTGTAGAGACGTGGATGGACCTAAAGACTGTCATACAGAGTGAAGTAAGCCAGAAAGAGAAAAACAAATATTGTGTATTAATGTATATATGTGGAATCTAGAAAAATGTACAGATGAACTGGTTTGCAAGGCAGAAATAGAGACACAGATGTAGAGAACAAATGTATGGACACCAAGGAGGGAAAGTGGCGCGGGGGGGGGGGGGGGGTGGGATGAATTGGGAGATTGGGATTGACAAGTATACACTAATATGTATAAAATAGATAACTAATAAGAACCTGCTGTATAAAAAAAAAAGTCCATCTATAATCATCTATTCCTAGATTCCTCTATTTCAACGTGACTGGTTTACTCAGGTCTGAATGTGACTTACAAATGCTTGAGAACTCCCTTGTAAAGGATTTCAAAGATCTCACATATAGGATCTCATGTTGGTTGAGTCTGGAAAAAGGAACCAGAAAACAGTCATTTGACAGATATTTGCTGAGCATCTATAATACAATGTACAAAGCTTTGTTCTAGACATGGTTAGGAACAAGACATAATGCAGAAAAAAGTATACGTAGCAATACAGGGAGATCTTGATACATGATATCATAGCCATACAATGAGATACTTTCTGTTGCTATGAATTAATATGGAAAGTGGTCCATGAGATAGGACAGAATTGATAAGTGTCAGAGTGTCATGTAGGTGGAAGAGGGCACTGACTAGGGGTATCTGTTTAAGATAGAACCGATGGAAAGATGTGCATGATACTCTTTTGTGAACTTAAATTCTCTATGTTTTACAGAAAAAAAAACTGATTAAGGTGAAGATAATCCTGATGAACTGGCTGATGATATTGATGATGGCTGGGAAATAAGGAGTCTGGCCAGTAACTGTTCTTTTCTTTTGAGTACGGAAGGCCTGAAAGCTGATGGTATCTGAAGGACATTAAGGCGGCTGCAAACCAATATTTCATTTACTACAAATCTTTTTCATGTTAATAAACTTTGGCTAGTAGGATTCCTTGGAGGCAGGGAGTATATATCCTGAAAAGAATATTGAAAAATTAGAGAAACATTCTTACTGCTAATGACTTGGTCATCTGAGAGTGGGTAATAGACTTCATTTCTGTTTGTTATTAGGCATAACATGTTTTATTCCTTAGTGTAGAAAATATGAGCTTTTGATATCACTGCTTAGTATAATTGTCTCTTCTGAGCCCTGTCTGAACCTAGTGATTCATCGTTTTTCAAATTAGTAGGGACAAGGTTAGGGTAATCTGAGTCTGTAATAAGTAAAACCTTCCGAATGCCTTCCACAATAATGGATTAGGCTGTCATTTGTAGTCTCTCTTATTTCTGTTATCATCTGAGCTTAGGATGTCAATTTAAGCTCATTAGTTTAATTTTTAAGAAGTTCCTCCTTGCTTCTGACAGCCATAGGAAGCATGTCCACTTGATGCGTGCTGCCTTATTTGTTGAATTTGGCAGAAGTGATCCCCTTGTAAAAGACAAGATACTCAAGTGTCAAGCGCTTACAGGGTCATCCATCTTCTTCGGCCCTTCCACCCACTGGGGCTGGACCACATGCACCCACTGTTCAGGCCCCTTCTCTGCTTTCTCTTTGTCATTCTGCTGTTGTCAATTCCACCGTTTATTCAGTGATTAATCATCGTTTGGAAGGTTCTGCTGGGAGCCAACAGAAAGGGGAGTATTCCTGCAGGTGGTTTCTCTCTGATTAGTCAAAAGTGATAATGACTTGCTGCTGGGGCTTTGTCATAAGGAGGGAAGACAGTGAATTCTTTTTCTTTTGTGGAAATACAATGGAATTTTATAAACCTGGGAAATGAACTTAATTGCACAAAGAACATTAGAATTGGTCTTTTAAAAATGTCCCCCCGAGACACTGTTTTCAGTTAAAGCACCTTTAGAATCACAACTTGCTTACACTCTTACCATTATTTTTAATTTAAGGCATTAAGATGCACGTTCATGCCAACTTAAGTGCCTAAAAATAACTCTATGGAAGATGAGCTATTTAATGGTTTATCAGCAATCACTTCTCACTGAAGTAATATATTTAATACTTTTCCCTTTGACAGCCACAAAGATGGATAATGTTGGTATTTAACTTGGTGCAGTATTACACTTTTGTATTACTTATTTGGGGAAAATATCTCTGACAACAAAGGTTTCAGTTATATGGTTTAAAGATGACTGCTTCCATTTTTTAAAGAAGTGTTGAGAAGGATGGGCATGCTGGAAGATTTTTCTAAAGAGGCTCCGGCTCTGTAGAAAGGTGCCTTGTTTGTGGTGCTGAAGTGCAACCAGCAAGGAAGTAAAGCCGTGTTTGGGTGGTGGAGGGAAGAGAGCCAGGGAGGGTGGGGAGGCGCATGGAATGTCATTCAGCCTGCTTCCGGCCCGACCAGTCTCTCCACCAATTACTATGCATGGGATTTCTCAGTAAGCAGGCAGGGTTTCCAGAACAAGGAAAAGTCCTTCTGTGGAGAGTGAGAAGGAGTATGAGTGTGAGTGTACATGAAGCTTTTTTTCACTTCTCAGCTGATCACTGTGAGAAGAAGGATGAGTGGGCTCAGAGAGAATTACTCATTTCAGTCTTATTCCCGTGGGCAAATTATTCAGAGATCCCAGATTCTGCTCTGTGGATTTATTTTTTTCATCCTCTCCTCATGTGGAGTTTCTCTCAACTGACATGTGTGGATAAAAGAGACTAAACATGTCAAGATTCCAGAACCAAATACTGGTGACTGGTACTTACTTTGAGTAGCAAACGATCTCCTCCTTCCCACCCTCTCTCCCCTTTGCCACTCTTTGCTAGTGATGGAAATTTTCCCTTGGATCTATGCTCTCTTGGTCTGAGGCTGAGCTTGGCATTTAGAGCCCAGGAGCAGTCTCTGAAGGATCCCCGTGTAGGTGGAGGAAATTGTGGCCTGCTGGCGTGCATGGCTGGGGTGTGTGTGTGTGTGTGTGTGTGTGTGTGTGTGTGTGTGTGTGTGTG
>NW_021697415.1:0-1695 GCF_005190385.1 Monodon monoceros | reverse complement strand
TGAAATACACACACACACACACATGCACTGCTGTGATTCCATGCACAGTCCATACCAGTGCATACAGACACACAGCACACACCGCAGTGTGTCTCAATGCTCACATTATAAAACACACACACACGGCTCCCAGTGACTCAGTGAACAATATATGCTAGCGGAGATTCACACACACAGAAGCACACATGGCTCACTGTGAATCAATACACAGACTATACCTCCACACACTCACATACAGACACTCACACAAAGCTCAGTGTGATTCAATGCAAAGCACATACCAGCACGTGCACCCACACACACACTCACCTCCCTGTGACTCAGTGCATAGTGTATAACATCACACACACACACATACACCTCACTGTGATTCAATGCACAGCCTGCACCTGCACATACACACACACACACCTCACTGTGACTGAATGCACAGCCTGTACCAGCACACACACATACAGAAACACACACTCATACACGGTTGTGACTCAATGCACAATCCACAACACATGCACACACACCACACCTCATTGTGACTCAATGCTCAGTTTATGCCAGCACACACACACGGCTCACGGTGACTCAGTGCACAACATATAACATCACACACACACACATGCACCTGTGACTCAATATACAGCCTGTCCCTGCACATACACTCCCACACACACCTCACTGTGAGGCGATGCGCAGCCTATAGCAGTGCACACAGACACACCTCTACTGTGACTCAATGCGCAGCCTGTACCAGCACACACAAACGCACAGACACACACACACACCTAAGTGTGCCTCAATTGTCAGCCTATACCAGAACACACAGACACACACACCCCTCACTCTGACTCAATGCACAACCTATACCAGCATGCACACACACTCACATGGCACTGTGAATCAATTCACAATCTGTACCGGCACACACACACATACCTCAGTGTGATTCGATGCACAGCCAATACCAGCACACAAAAACACACACACATTCATATATCCAGGCCTCACTGTGACTCAATACACAGCCTATACCAGAACACACATACACACCAACACGCACTCACACATGGCTCACTGGTTCTCAATCAATCGCCTATACCAGCACACACACACACAGCTCACTGTGACTCAATGCAGTCTGTAGCACCACACACACGCACAGACACCAGTGACTCAATGAAAGCCCATACCAGCACACACACTCACATGCACACACACACACTACTGTGACTGAAAGCCCCTCCTGTACCAGCACACACAAATAGTACATGAGAACCTCACTGTGACTCAATGCACATCCTATATAAGCTCACACATACACACACACACTGGTCACATTGACTCAATACAGAGTCTATACCAGCGCACACACACAGCTCACTCTGTCTCAATGGTCAGCCTGTACCTGTACACACACACACTCACACATACACGGCTCACTATGAATTAGTGTACAGTCTTCAGCTCCACGTACATACACACACAACACACCTTAGTGAATCAATGCAGAGACCATACCAATATACACACACACATACACACATCTGAGACTCAATGCTCTGCCTGTACCAGCACACACACACACACACTTACACACGGCTCACTGTGACTCAATACCAGCCTATACCTGCACACACACAGCCGTGTGAGTCAATGCACCGTTTATACCAGCACACACACACACACCTCACTGTGGCTCAA
>NW_021697414.1:0-6930 GCF_005190385.1 Monodon monoceros | reverse complement strand
TTTTCTTGCTTTTTAATACTGATACGCTTTTATGCTTTATGGACATAGATCAGAAGTTATATTGATGTTACCACAAATATCATCTTCTTTATAATTCTACCTAGGGCGCTACGTCTCCACATTTGACCTGTCTTGGCAGGTAGCTGTAGTGGGGGCTCTGGCAGCCTAGAGGTGGGAAAGACAGAATTTCAGGTTTAACATCAACATCTCGGTCAAATCTGAACTCTTCAGTCTCTTCTGCATACAAAACTGGATAATAAGATAGTATGCATGTTCAGCGTAAACCTCCAATTTGTAATTTTTCTTAGAATTTTGGAAAAATTTTGAAAGATAATTTTCAGAATTATGGAAATTTATTACAGTGGATAAAACATTTTGCCATATAAAATTCATATTTACCTCTTACATCTGTTAGAGACTTGGTTGTGCCTATTTTGTTTGTTTCACTAATTAAAACAATGGTAAAACACTGTGTTCAGCTTCTCAAAGGAACAACAGCTGACTTCTCAATGTCAGTGGGATCCAGAACATAGCAGAAAGTAATCATGAATGTAGTAAAACAACTGCCTACCTACAATTCCGTACACAACAAAAATATCTTTTAAAAAATTACAGCAAAGTAAACGTCATTAGATAAAAAGTCAGATTTCAGTACCCTTTAGACCCTCACTAAAGGAGATTCTAAATGATGCACTTCAGGCAGAGAGAAGGCCTAAAATGTGAGAAGAAAGGAAGAGCAAAAGAAATGTATCAGTTCTATGTAAAAAGAAATCAAAAAATAAGCACATAAACTGAATATTTAATATCTAACTAATAGAGGGCACAGGAGCTTATGGAGTGCTAGTAATGTTTTATTTCTTGACATGGATGGTGGTTACAAGAGATTTTGCTTTGTAATTTTTTGTTAAATGTACATATATTCTGCACATTTTAAAGGAATGTTATATTTCACATTAAAAATCTTAAAATTAATGTGGTTTATTACAGTAACATATTAAAGGAGATGATTTATATGCTTATTTCAAAGATTCAGAATAAGTGTTCAATTAAATTTCAACACTCAATGAGTTTATGATAAAAAACTCATAGCTGGAGGAAAAATAGGCTAATTTACTTAGACTTATAAGGGTTTTCTTAACACACATAAACAGACACATGCACACATTAATAGAGAGATATCGGTATTTTACAGGTAAAATCAGAGATAAGATAAGGAGGCCCAGTGCTACTTCTGAGTGATATTATACTATACAGCAGCAAATTAAGACAAGGAAAAAAAGTAAAATGAATAAGGATTTGAAGAGAAGAAACAAAATTATATTATTTTGATGTTATATATAGATTAACTATATAGAAATGTCAATAAGGTATAAAAGATGAATTATTAGGATTAATAAGAGAATTTAACAAATTTGCTGGACAGAAAAATCAACATAAAAGTTAAATGCATTTATACTGGTAACAAAATGTAAATTAAAAATATTTATAGTAGCAATATACATAGTACTTAAGTATATATAAATATATATGCTATATATGTTCAAATAATAGTATTTAAATTTAAATACACACACATTTAAATGTATAGTTTTTAAATATAAATGCATACACCAATGTAAAGCTAACAAAAGATGTTAATGGAAGCTCTTAATGGAAACATTGTAGGAATTGTTTTATTGGAGGAAATTAATGAAGACAAAAAAATGGGGAGAGAGTATGTTTATGGATAGGAAGATTAAATATCCTAAAGATATCACTTCTTCCTAACTTGATATATAGATTTAATGTAATTATTAACAAAATTTTAATAGTTTTTCATGAAACTTGACAAACTGATCCTAAAATATGGAAGAGAGTTAATGGAGGAAGAAAGACAAAGACACACCTGAAGAATAATAAAGTGAGAGATTTATAATTAAAACAGGATGGAATTGGCCCAGGGATGGGCAAAGACCAATGGAATAGAAAAGAGCCCAGAAACAAACTCATGCATCTATGGAAACTTGACATACAAGACATTCCAGATCAATGGTAAAAGGAAGGACTTTTGGAAAAAAAACAAACACGGTGCTGAGACAAATGGTTATCAATATGTGGGTGGAAAATAGGTCCCTACCTCACACTATGCACAAATGTAAGTTCCAACGGAAAAGGATTTAGATGCAAGATTCAAAAATTTTAAACAGGAAAAAAATATAAAACCATTTTTATGACCTCAACATAGAAGTCACAAATTACATGCATATAGCAAAAGACTGATTGATCTCATTAAAATTTAGAACTACATTAAGAGACCCCACGAAAAAAGTAAAACGTCAAGCCACAGATTGAATATATTCACCATACCTATAACAAAGATTGGTATCTAGAATATATCAAACACTACAAACCACTAAGAAAAAGGCAACACCCCAAGAGAAAAATAGGCAAAAGACTTGAACATTCATTTCACAAAAAACTCCACACCATATATATATGGTGTTTAACATTAATGCAAATTAAAACCCATCATTCCATCAGATAGGCAAAAGTTTTAAAAATCTGGATATGCTAAGTGTTGGCAAAGACATACTCCAATGAGAACTTATTACACTGCTGTTGAGAGCATAAACTGATAAAACAACTTTGGAAAACTAGAGTATTATGTAGTAAAATTAAAGATGCACATGCCCTATGACCCAGCAATTCTACTACTAACATAGAGGAACTCTTGCACACGGGCTGCAATAGATGTATAAAATGTGTATGCATATGGCTGATTCGCTTTGTTGTACAACAGAAAGTAACACAGTATTGTTAAGTAATTATACTCCAATAAGGATCTATTAAAAAAAAGAAACTTTATTCCAACACTGTTTCTAACAGCAAACAATGGAAACAATCTAAAGTTGGATAAAGATACATTCAGACAATGGAATGCTATGCAGGGGTGAAACTGAACGAATTGTTGTTATAAAAATTAACATGGATGAATCACAAAAAATGTTGAGTGAAGAAAAACCCAGCAAGTCCCCCCAAAATATATACAGTGATTCCATTTTATACAAAACTCAACAGTAGCCAAAACTAAATAGCATTATTTGGGTATATATTTATATGGAGTAAGTCAGATAAAGAAAAACAGGGAATGGTAGAAAATTTCAGAATGGTAGTTAACTCTGAGGCTGGCAAGGTAAGGGAATAGAATGGGGATGGGCACACACATTCAACAGAAGGGGCACACATTTAAAGATATTGGAGATACCTGAATTCTTGCCTGGATGGTGGGAACAAGAGTATGTGTTTTGTTATTATTGTTATCAATTAAATCATACATATTCACTCATTTGTATGTAGGGGGAGACTAAGGCTAGAACAGTGCTGTAATACCACAAAATAATAATTTAACTCACACATGGCTGCACATTGTATAAGTGCAGAGGCTCTGCAGTCACACTGCTTGGGTTCAAATCCTGGCACTACCACTTACTGCCCAAGTACATCTGAATTAGAATTCCTAATCTCCCTGTGTTCCCTCATCTGTAAAATGGAAATAATAACAGTACTTACCTATAAAATTGATAAGATTAACTAGATAACACCTGATTGTTAACATTAATATTTAAGAAAAAACAACTATAAGGAAATAATCCTAAAAGTAAACAAGATCACTTTGAGTAATAGATTTATAAGTGACAAATTTTCTTTTTTCCTCTATTACTCAATGTTCTACAATGATATTCTGTAGTATATAAAGGTAAGTTTTTCAACAAATGGTGCTGGAAAAATGGAATATCCACATGCAAAAGAATGACGTTGGGTCTGTTAGTCATACCATACACAAAAAACAATCAAAATACATCAAAGACCTAAATGTGAGAGCTAAAACTATAAAACTCTTGTAAAAAAATCTTCATGATCTCAGATTAGGCAATGGTTTCTTAGACGTGACACCAAAAGCACAAGTGACCTGAAAAAGGTAAAAACTGACTTTTAAAAACTTTTGTTTCACAGGACACCATCGAGAAGGTGAAAAGACAACCCATAGGAGAAAATATTTACAAATCATATACCTCAGAAAGGTCTAGAATATATAAAGAACTCTTAGAACTCAACAATAAAAACAAATAACTCAATTACAAAGTAAACAGGATTTAAGTAGACATTTCTACAAAGTCATATATAAATGGCCAATAAGCACTTGAAAACATGTTCAACACATGAGTCATTAGGAAAATGCAAGTCAGGGCTTCCCTGATGGCCCACTGGTTAAGAATCCGCCTGCCAACGCAGGGGCCACATGTTCGATCCCTGGTCCAGGAAGATTCCCACATGCCATGGAGCAACGAAGCCCGTGCACCACAACTACTGAAGCCCACGCGCCCTAGAGCCCACGAGACACAACTACTGAGCCCATGCGCCGCAATACTGAAGCCCTCCTGCCTAGAGCCCATGCTCCGCAACAAAAGAAGCCACCGCTATGAGAAGCCTGCGCATTGCCACGCTGCAACTAGATAAAAGCCCGCGAGCAGCAACGAGACCCAACACAGCCAAGAAATAAATAAAATTTAAACAAACAAAAAACCAAAATACATCCTCTTTAAAAAAAAAAAAAAGAGGGCTTCCCTGGTGGCGCCAGTGGTTGAGAGTCCGCCTGCCGATGCAGGGGACACGGGTTCGTGCCCCGGTCTAGAAAGAGCCCACTTGCCGCGGAGCAGCTGGGCCCGTGAGCCATGGCCGCTGAGGCTGCGTGTCCGGAGCCTGTGCTCCGCAACGGGAGAGGCCACAACAGTGAGAGGCCCGCCTACCGCAAAAAAAAAAAAAAAAAAAAAAGATTCCCAGCCCCTCCCCTGCTCCCCTGTTAAAGGGCCAGCATCCCCAACCACTGCATCCTGGTAGAAATGACAGAACACTAATTCATGAGAAAGAAAACCCTACAAAGGGCAAGAGAATTAAAGTGCATTTTTAACCATCCATGGTTGTGAGTACAGTTTGTTGGGATCAGTACTGGGGAGCAGATATTTAAAAAGAGGATCCCTGTTTTCCACACCCTTAATACGAACTGTGTGAAGTTATGGTCTTTCAATCCTTAAGCTCTACTCCATTAAATTGGATAGGAAATCCCTGGGTGGATCTTGAGGCAATTACTGAGCAGCCAAGTTCTCAGTGCTTGAGGGCAGGGTGCTTGTGGATCCCTAATGTCCACCTGGTGATGCTTGCCCTTCACTGGGTCCCGTGAGCTTGAGTTGGCTACCCACTCATGGGTACTACACTCAGAATGTAGAAGCCAGATGTTCAAGTTAAAAACACTTTTGCATGAGTTACACAGATAATCCCATATCTTCTTGGCTGCTGTAAATGGAAAACTGGTTCAGAAGCTCAGGAGTAAAAAGAAAAAGAAACAACAACAAAAACAAGCACTTTGGGACTGCTGGTGGCAAAACCTGAGACCCATCTGCGCCTCATCTAGCCCCTCAGCGATTCTGGGTTCTGTGCCCACATCCTGTGTTCAGCTGAAACACACAGGCTTTACAGAACTTCTGAATAAAACTAAAAGTGAAGCTAATTCTCTACGTTAAAAATGCAAGTTAGAGCTCTTTTTTCATGGTTATAAGACTATTAATAATCTCTACTGTGACAGTTTATTGCATTTCAGCCCCCTTTGTAAAATGTTAAATAGATTGGAGAAAGTTCTGCTTTTCTGCTTACTTTCAAATAGATGGATTAGCATAAAACCTGAATGGCTGACACCACTACCATGACCACTAAATAGTTCATGGACCAGAGGGCAGTTTCATAGTGTGTAGGATGAGTTATAATAGAAAAAACTGGAAACATCCCCAATACAGGATTGGACAAAAATATGGAATATTCATATAATGAAATGCAATGAAAGTATGAAAAAACTATGTACATCCTTTATTATAGAAAGAGATATATTGTCCATGACACATCATTAAATTAAAAAGCTGTTGCAAAGAAATATGGGCAGAATGATTACATCTTTCCAAACATATATATCCATGCTTATATCTGTATATGAATAGACAAAGTCTGGGAACAAACATCAATTCATTAGCAGTGGATATTTTTAGATGGAGGGTTAACAGGTGATTTAAATTTTTATCTTTATTCTTACCTACATTGTGTGAACCTTTCACGATGGATATTAATTTTATAATTGGAAAAATATTAAGCTTACTGGAAAAGTTTTTTAAAATATCGAACAAAAAATGCTCAAAAGAAAACCACAAGGAAAAAACAAAACCAAAACCCCAGCTCAACTGGCACCAGCATCATGGTCTAAAGGTTAAGTCCACATTTTTGTCTTGGATCCAAAGTCGTTCCTAGGCTCTTTCACCCCTCCACGTGGAACAGGTTGCTTTCCTGGAATCATAATCTATTAAAGGTATATAAACCAGAGTCCATGAATTCTTTGAAGAAAGAGTTTTCCTCAGACCAGCCCAGTGCCCAGCACCTAGCTAGGTGATAGTAAAAGTTTGTAGAACCTGAATGATTGCTGTGAACACTGAGGCCTGATAGATAGGTTGGGGCCAGGCTAAGAAGAAAGAAGCCAAAGCTTTGGGGCACCTTTGTCCTGGGGACTAGAGGGCTCCTCTTCTTACTCTCCTTCCCTGCTCAGCACTGGCAACAGCAGGTACAGCAGGAGTGGTTTGGCCCACTGGGTACGTGGTGTCAGAGAAATAGTCCAGAAATGTCAGGGCCAGCTGGGCCCACATCACTGGGGCTGACCCAGCTCAGTCGGGGCAGTGGTAGGAAGGGGAGGACCAAGGCTCCTGACCAAGCCAGGCTCCAGCAAAACTCCTCCCCCCTCAGCTGCTGAGCTGATGATAGCCCTCCCTCACACGAGAGTACCCAAAATGCGCTGTGTGGCCAGATCTGATTAACCGACAGGTAAAGACAGCATTGAAAAGGCAAATATTTACACTG
>NW_021697413.1:0-3850 GCF_005190385.1 Monodon monoceros | reverse complement strand
CATGTTATCAAGGCCCAATTCAAAGTCTTCAACCCTGCGTTCTTCTATTTCTGAAAAGAAAGAACGCATGTTTATACGCAGATGACGGATGGTTGTCCCTGCAGAATTGTAAACCAAAGTGCTTCTGTCTGTGGGGATGAGTCCAAGCTGCTTTCTTTTCCTGAGTCTTCCCAAGAGAACTGGGTTGAGGAGAAAAAACAAGGCTGAGCCCTAGGAATCCATATCCTCTCCTCCACTGGGAAGCCTTTCCACTCTCTCCTCCAGGGCCCAGTCCCCTTTCCCTCCCCCAGGGACCTCCCCAATCCTGCAGGGCAGTGCTGGTCACCAGGATCACTGGCTTCTCTGGGCATCTGCCTGCCTGAACTGGGATCCGCTCTGTCCCTCTTGGCCACCCCTGGGAGTTCAGCTGATGTGTGCACTCCCAGGGGTCCCCAGCAGTCCCCAGCAGTCCCCAGCATAAGATGGCTACATCTGCCCACCTTCTCTTCAGAGAAGCCAAGATGCTTTCTTTGTATAATGCTGTGTAAACCTCTTACGTATGGCTTGTGGAATGAGAAATAAGGCAACACAAGGCACAATTATTACCCCAGTTTTATAAATTAGAAGGAGGCCCAGAGAGTGTAAGCAACTTACCATCATCTGGCCCTGTTCTTACTGAGACTTCAAGCATTGAAAATGGAGATGGCAGCTTCCAATCTGGGGTTTGGGGCTTGGGGAACCAGTGATTGTGGTAGAGGGGTGCTTAAAGATTGAGGAATGGGTGCCTGAGGTTCTAATAGATTGCTTGATGGGAGGGCCTTGCAGAGGAGCATTGTCGAAAGTTCAGGATGGTGGATGGTGAAGGGAGGTTTCCAAGTATCCGGCAGCCTGGATGTTTCAGAAATGGGGCAAAGAACTTACCAACTGGATGGGGGCTCAAGTGTTTGGAGATGGGGGATTGTTTGAGACTGGGAGATGCTCAGTCTTAGGGGAGTTTGCAAAGGAATGGGGTGTCCAAGATGGCCTCAGGGATGAATGGTAGGGACGGGACCCTGGGTGAGAGTTTGCTGAGAGCTGATACCAGCAGGGCCACAAATCTGGGGATAGGGGCAAGGATTGGGGTTGAGGGAGCCATGCTCAGGTCACCAAGGCAGCTGGCAGGGTTGGGGTGCCAGACAAAAGGCAAACCCTAGCTACAGAATGTGGAACCCTAGCTACTGCTTTGTCTGGACCCTCAGTGTACCCCTCTGGGAAGTGGTGGTAATGAAGTGTGCATGATAAAATTGCCAAAGGATTAGGAATAAACCTTCCAAACCACCTGCATTGTGCCCAGCCAACCTGTGGTAGCAGCTCTGGTGCTTATCTTTAATCAATATTGATTACAATCAGCTGGACAGGCCAAACCCCCTCTTAGTCCTCTCCATTGTGGGTTTAAACCAATGCATTCTTAGCCTCATCCATTCATGAAAATAAGCCTTTTGCCCCTTTTAGCGTCACCTAATTCATGGATTTAAGTCAGTCCCTCTCACAACCCCACCAGTTCTTATTAATTTAATCAAATATTTCTTCTTTTTAAGAAATAGATCCCTTTTCAGGGGATTGAGGTTTAATTGACATAAAATTTGATAGGTTTTGAACTTGTTACTGAACGAGGTTCATTTGCTCAACACTCAGCAAGCCAAACGCTGAGACAGCAAGGTCTGCAGCAGAGAAAGGGTTTATTCACCACCTCCCCAAAGGCACAGGGCTTGAGATACTTATGGGATAAAGAAGCAGGGTGGTCTTAGGCCCAGGGTAAAGTGTTTGGAGGCAGGGAAAAGGTGAGGCAATCGATGTTCTGCACAGGTGTATATGAGTTACATGCTTCTTCATGGAATGCATGTTCAAAAATGGAGGTGCTTAGCATGATCTGAGGGTGGAGTTTTCAGCCCTTTGATGTCAAAAGGTCATTCATCAAACACCTGTGCAGGCCCAGTTTTGGGGTCGGTGGTCCCAACCAGTCTTAGCTGGCTCGAATGGGACAAGAGCTGACTCCAAGTTCATGGAAAACAGTGGTAAGCCCCATTACTATAGCAACCCATATGTCAGAGGTGTTATCTATAGGGGGTGGTAAAGGAGTCAAAAATAATTAAGGCGAGTTTGGTCAGTGAAGGCAGGTTACAAGCAGAGGGGTTTTTAACAAGCTGTTCCCTTACCTGCTATTCTGTAAGACAAGCTCAAGAATTTCTGTTAGGCACCTGAACAGAAACACTAACCCTATGGGGCATGGTTTCAAACTGTTTACAACTGTGAGACTATCACTACAATCAAGTTAGGGAACACAATCCTCACTGCCAAAAGTTTTCTCCTGCCCCTGTGTGATTCCTCTTTCCTGCCTGCTGGTCCCTCCCCGTCATCACCAATCTACTTTCTTTCACTGTACATTAGTTTGCATTTTACTAGATTTTTATATAAACAGAATCATACAGAATGTACTCTTTGCGTGGGGAGGTAGGTCTTGCTTCTTTCACTTAACAGAATTATTTTGAGATCCATCCAAATTTTACATCCATTTTTATTGCAGTGTAGTATTCCATTGCATGAATATTCCAGTTTGTTGATCCATTCACCTGTTGATGGACATTTGGGTTGTTTTCAGTTTGGGGCTATTAACATATGCTATGGACTCGTGTCTCCCCAAAATTTATATATTAAATCTCTAACCCCCGATGTGATTGTATCTGGAGATAGAGTCTTTAGGAGGAAAATAAGGTTAAATGATGTCATAAGACGGGAGTTCCCTGGTGGTCTAGTGGTTAGGATTTGACGCTTTCACTGCTATGGCTGGCCCGAGTTCAACCTCTGGTCAAGGAACTAAGATCCCGCAAGCCACAGGACATGGCCAAAATTTTTAAAAATGGTGTCATAAGAGTGGGGTCCTAATCTGATAAGATGTGGCCTGATAAGAAGAGGAAGATCTCTCTCTCTCTCTTCCATGTGAGGATACAGAGTGAAGGTGGCCATTTGCAAGCTGGGAAGAGAGCCTTACCAGGAACCAAACTGGCTAGCACCTTGGTCTTCGATGTCCCAGCCTCCAGAACCGTGAGAGATAAATTTCTGTGGTCACATGGTATTTTGTTATGGCAGCCTGAGATGACTTAGACAACAAATAAAGCTTCTATGAACATTCATTTACAAATATTTGTGTAGACATATGCTTTCATCTCTTTTAGGTAAATACCTAGGAGTGGAAGGCTGGATCATACATGTAACTTTAACTTTTCAAAGTTACTGCCGGACTTCCCTGGTGGTCCAGCGGTTAAGGCTCAGTGCTTCCAATGCTGGGGATGTGGGTTTGATCCCTGGTTTGGAAACTAAGATCCCACATGCTGTGAGGTGCAGCCAAAAACAAAAAAAAAAAACCCCGATACTGCCAAACTGTTTTCTAAAGATGCTATAGACCATTTTACGTTTCCATCAACAGTATATGAGGGAATTCCCCGGGGGTTCATTGGTTAGGGACTCGGTGCTTTCACTGTCTGGGGTCTGGGTTCAATCACTGGTTGGGGAAATAAGATCCCACAAGTCCAACGGCACAACCAAAAAAAAAGTAAACAGTATATGAGAGTTCCATTTCCTCCACATATTCACAAACAGTTGGTATGGTCAGATTTTTAATTAACTTTAGACATTCTAATACGTGTGTAATGGTATTTCATCACGATTTTAACTTGCATTACCCAAAAGACTAATAATATTAAGCATTGTTTACACGCTTATTTGCCATGTGTATATGTTCTCTGGTAAAGTTTGTGTTCAAATCTTTTGCCTGTTTCTTCCTCCACAAAGTGGTGGCCACAGGCCTTCTCTCACAGCTCCCCATTCCTCCTTC
>NW_021697412.1:0-1055 GCF_005190385.1 Monodon monoceros | reverse complement strand
GGTCCAGTGGTTAAGACTCTGTGCTCCCAATGCAGGGGGCCTGGGTTTGATCCCTGGTTGGGGAACTAGATCCTGCGTGCCGCAACTAAGAGTCCGTGTGCCGAAACTAAGACCTGGAGCAGCCAAAATTAATTAATTAATTAATTTTTTAAAAGGCTTATTGTGGCTTCCCTGGTGGCGCAGTGGTTGAGAGTCCGCCTGCCAATGCAGGGGACACGGGTTCGTGCCCTGGTCCGGGAAGATCCCACATGCCGCGGAGCGGCTGGGCCCGTGAGCCATGGCCGCTGAGCCTGCGCGTCCAGAGCCTGTGCTCCGCAACGGGAGAGACCACAACAGTGAGAGGCCTGCGTACCACAAAAAAAACAAAAACAAACAAACAAAAAAAACACCAAGATGCACACATGGTATTTCCAAAAATTCCTCTGTCCAGAGTTTAGTCCACAGCCTCCATAAGATTACATATCAGGGCAAATCTGAATCTTAAAAATCTTCTTCACAAATATTAGTAAAAACCTTTAGCTCTCACTAAGCAAGTAATCTTTCTTGTTCCACCTGCCAGAAACACAATTCAGAGCCTACTATTTTATATAAGCAGATAATATTTTATTACCCAGTTTTACTGACTCATGGCTAAATTTTTGTAAAGACAGATATGTCTATTTGCATTTGTCTGTATGATTATGTATGTCTTTTTTTTACAGGAGTGGGGATCCTCAATCAAGAACCTAGGAGGGTAGAGGGAAAATTGTTTTTTCTCCCATACGCATACAGTAAAATACTATTCAGAAATAGAAAGGAAGAAACAAAAAACAAGGATGAATCTTACATGTGTACTGCTAAATGAATGGATTCAGTCTGAGGAGGCCACACACTGTGTGACTCCATTTCCGTGACATTCTGGAACAGGTAAATCAGAGACGGCAAACAGGCTATGGGGTGGGGGGTTGAAATATTCCCTGTGATACTTGAGTGATGGACACCTGCCACTATTCATTAGTCTAAACTCATGGATTTTTACAACGCAACAAGTAAATCAAATATTCAAATTTAGTTAT
>NW_021697411.1:8461-14388 GCF_005190385.1 Monodon monoceros | reverse complement strand
GCAAAATTCGCCTCGGTGACGTGGGCTCTCTGTTGCCCACTAAAAGGTGCTGAGAGCCTCCTCCCCTTGTTAATGAGGGCTCTGGAAAAAAACGCATATACCCTTTCTGTCCAAGTACATCAGTGTTGAAGTTCTGTCTCTTTTCCTATGCTTTAAGAGCAATTCCTGTCTAACTCCTGAAATCGGATTCCTGCAATTCTGCCAAGATTTCAAGTCTTCTTCGCAGCCTTACTCAATATATTTTTCGATGATAGCTTTCACTTATAACTCTGCAAGTTCGTGAATTACAGTGCCCCTGAGCCCCTTCCTTCAACTTGCTTTCATGTGAGCTGGCCACAAAACCACAGGACTGTTTCAGACCCTAATCTGGTTCCGGCATGGCACACTGAGCTTTTGGTTAATTCCTCTTCCTGGTGGGAATTGAGAGTTAAATTTGCCCGTGCAGACACCTACAGCTAGTCTCTCATTGGTTCTCCCTATTCCTGTTCATCTGGCGCAGAAATTGCAAACTGTGCCAAACAGGAGGTTAAAGGCACTGACTCTACAAGTGGGGAGAGTGTAGTAAAGCATCTGTAATGGCGAATCCGAAGACCAGGGTACGAAAACTGAGATGCATTTAAAAACGTTTTCCGATCACACAGTGGACCATACTCTGGGTTCCCCATGCATGCTTATGCTGAAGGACGAATCCCTTAAACTTGGAGACTTGGGACCCATGGAATGGGTAGCATGCAGTATGACTTCAAAGGGTCTGCATTTGCTCACCGAACCTCACCAGTCCAATCAGGCCCAAGTGTCCAACCTTATGTCTCACCCAGCTCTGCGTGTAGAGGTGGTAAATCCAGGTTGCATCACAAGCCCTGAATGAATTATTGAAGAATTGCTCTCTATTTCCCTGTCATAGTCTTTTGTTCTAGAAATTTATTTTTATAATGGGATTTAGCTGATTTTCACTGCTGCGTTTATTTCGCTGTACACACACATGATTCTCTTATGGAGACATATAAATCCATAAGTTTTAAGATTCTTACTAGTCAGGTATACTCCTAGGCATTGAATATGGGGTGTCAAGGCCATTTCGTTGAGAAAGGAGTAAGTCTTGTCTGTTACATATTTGGCTTATGGAAAGTTATCTGTGGTAATTACAAGCTCTGGTTTTATGCAGCACCCCAACTCACCTTGCCCCTTAAGCATGCATAAGTCGGTTTTCTAAATTTGAGACCCTGTTCTGTTTTGTAATTCAGTTCATGTGTAGCCAAGTTTACATTCCGTGTATTAGTGATATCTTATGATGTTTCTTTTCCTGTGTGACTTATTTCACTTAGAATCATCGTACCTGAATCCACTCATTATGCTGCTACGGGCCTGATGACATAGATATCATTGCTGAGTGATATTCCATTATACTTACGTACCACAACATCTTTATCCATTTTTCGCTTTCTGGGATATTTAACTTGTACCGTCAATGAGGTTCTTCTCAACAGACCCGTCCCAAATTTTGGGTGGCTGTGTCTTTTTGATTTTAATTTCCCTAAGCTATAGGACTAGAAGTGGAAATGCACTAGGCTCTGTTGCTTTGTTTTTTAGGTGTTTCAGAAAACACCATATACTTCTCCAGAGTGGCTGTTGGCAATTTACATCCCGCCCATCAGCATAACAAGGCTCCCTGTTCTCCATGGCCTGTTCTTCCTTTCTGGATTTTACACATTTTTCAGATGGCCCTTTTATCCAGGGGGATGTGAGACTTCATTGCAGTGCAGATTTCCTTTGCACGCTTGCTTGGTTGGCCAAAAAGTGCGTATGAGTTTTTTTCCTGAATATATTCATGAAAAAACGCATGTGCCCTTTTTGACCAAGTGCATCATTGTGGACGTTCTGCCTCTTTTCCTATGCTTTAAATGCAATTCCAGTCTACTTCCTGAAATCGGTTTCCTGCAATTCTGCCCCGCTTTCAAGTCCTCTTCGCAGCCTTACTTCAATATATTTTTGGGCGATAGCTGTCATGTATAACTCCTCAGGTTTTTGAACTACAGTGCCCCTGAGCTCCTTTCTTCAACTCGATTTCCTGTGAGCAGGCCGCAAATCCGCAGGATTGCTTCAGACACTAATCTGGTCCCGGTATGGCATGCTGAGCCTTTGGTTAATTCCTCCTCCTGGTGTGAAATGAGAGTTAAATTTGCCCGTGCAGACACCTACAGCTAGTCTCTCATAGGTTCTCCCTATTCCTGTTCATCTTCCGCAGAAATTGCAAACTGTGCCAAACAGGAGGTTAAATGCACTGACTCTCCAAGTGGGGAGAGTGTTATTAAAGCGTCTGGAATGGTGAACCCGAGTACCAGGGGAAGAAAACTGAGATGCATTTAAAAACGTTTTCCGATCACACGGTGGACCATACTCTGGGTTTCCCATGCATGTTTTAGCTGAAGGAAGAATCCCTTAAAACTGGAGAGTTGGGACCCATGGAATGGGTACCATGCAGTATGACTTCAAAGGGTCTGCATTTGCTCACCGAACCTCACCAGTCCAATCAGGCCCAAGTGTCCAGCCTTATGTCTCACCCAGCTCTGCGTGTAGAGGTGGTAAATACAGGTTGCATCACAAGCCCTGAATGAATTATTTAAGAATTGCTCTCTATTTCCCTGTCATAGTCTTTTGTTCTTGAAATTTATTTTTATAATGGGATTTAGCTGATTTTCACTGCTGCATTTATTCCGCTGTACACACGCTTGAATCTCTTATGTAGACATATAAATCCATAGGTTTTAAGATTCTTACTAGTCAGGTATACTCCTAGGCGTTGAATATGAGGTGTCGAGGCCATTTCGTTGAGAAAGCAGTAGGTCTTGTCTGTTACATATTTGGCTTACGGAAAGTTATCTGTGGTAATTTCAATCTCTGGTTTTATGCAGCACTCAAACTCACCTTGCCCCTATAGCATGCATAATTCGGTTTTCTAAATTTGAGACCCTGTTCTGTTTTGTAATTCAGTTCATGTGTAGCCAAGTTTACATTCCATGTATTAGTGATATCATATGATGTTTCTTTTCCTGTGTGACTTATTTCACTTAGAATCATCGTACCTGAATCCACTCATTATGCTGCTACGGGCCTGATGACATAGATATCATTGCTGAGTTATATTCCATTATACGTACGTACCACAACATCTTTATCCATTTTTCGCTTTCTGGGATATTTAACTTGTACCGTCGATAAGGTTCTTGTCAACACAGTCGTCCCAAACTTTGGGGTGGCTGGGTCTTTTTGATTTTAATTTCCCTAAGCTATAGAACTATAAGTGGAAATGCCCTAGGCTCTGTTGCTTTGTTTTTTAGGTGTTTCAGAAACACCATAATCTTCTCCAGAGTGGCTGTTGGCAATTTACATCACGTTCATCAGCATAACAAGGCTCCCTGTTCTCCATGGCCTGTTCTTCCTTTCTGGATTTTACACATTTTTCAGATGGCCCTTTTCACCGGGAGGATGTGAGACTTCATTTTTGTGCAGATTTCCTTTGCATGCTTGCTTGGTTGGCCAAAAAGGGCACATGCGTTTTTTCCTGAATATATTCAGGAAAAAAACGCATGTGCCCTTTTTGACCAAGTGCATCATTGTTGACGTTCTGCCTCTTTTCCTATGCTTTAAATGCAATTCCTGTCTACCTCCTGAAATCAGTCTCCTGCAATTCTGCCCCGCTTTCAAGTCCTCTTTGCAGTCTTACATCAATATATTTTTGGGCGATAGCTGTCATTTATAACTCTGCAGGTTTGTGAATTACAGTGCCCCTGAGCTCCTTTCTTCAACTCGCTTTCTTGTGAGCTGGCCGCAAATCCGCAGGATTGCTTCAGACCCTAATCTGGTTCTGGCACGGCATGCTGAGCCTTTGGTTAATTCCTCCTCCTGGTGGGAAATGAGAGTTAAATTTGCCCGTGCAGACACCTACAGCTAGTCTCTCATTGGTTGTCCCTATTCCTGTTCATCTTCCACAGAAATTGCCAACTGTGCCAAACAGGAGGTTAAAGGCACTGACTCTCCAGGTGGGGAGAGTGTTAGTAAAGCGTCTGGAATGGTGAACCCGAGTACCAGGGGAAGAAAACTGAGATGCGTTTAAAAACGTTTCCCAATCACACGGTGGACCCTACTCTGGGTTTCCCATGCATGTTTTAGCTGAAGGAAGAATCCCTTAAGCCTGGAGAGTTGGGACTCATGGAATGGGTACCATGCAGTATGACTTCAAAGGGTCTGTGTTTGCTCACCGAACCTCACCGATCCTATCAGCCCCAAGTGTCCAGCCTTATGTGTACGCCAGCTCTGGGTGTAGATGTGGTAAATCCAGGTTGCATCACAATCCCTGAATGAATTATGTAAGAATTGCTCTCTATTTCACTGTCATTGTTTTTTATTTTGGAAATTTATTTTGATAATGGGATTTAGATCATTTTCACTGCTGCGTTTATGCTGCTGTACACTCACTTGATTCTCTTACGGAGACATACAAATGCATAGGTTTTAATATTCTTACTACTCAGGTATATTCCTAGGCGTTGAATATGGTGTGTTGAGTCTATATCGTTTAGCAAGGAGTAGACCTTGTCTATTACATATTTGGCTTATGGAACGGTATCTCTGCTAATTTCAATCTCTGGTTTTATGCAGCATCCAAACTCACCTTTCCCCTTAAGCAAGCATAACTTGGTTTTCTAAATTTGAGACCCTGTTCTGTTGTGTAATTCAATTCATGTGTAGCCAAGTTTACATTCCATGTATTAGTGATATCTTATGATGCTTTAAATGATACCTTATGATATGTGTCTTTTTCTTTTTGAATTATGTGACTTAGAATGATCATTTGTAACTCCTCTGGAGTTGTTACAACTGGCCATATTTCATTGATTTCCAGGCTGAGTAATATTCCACTCTACATAAGTACCACATCTCTATCCATTTTTTTCCCTCCAGAGACATTTAAGTTATATCCTACTCGAGGATCTTTTAAACAGAGAGGCGGTAAACATTCGGGTGCCTGTGTCCTCTCGATTTTTGTTTTTCCCAAGATATACGTCCATGAGTGCAAGTGTCGTATGCTCTGTAGCTCATTTTTTTTGATGCTTTAGTAAACACAATTCACTTCTCCAGAGTGACCGTTGGCAATATACATTTCCACTATCAGCCTCACAGAGCTCCCTTTTCTCCTTGCCCTGTCCTGCATTTCTGGTGTTTACACTTTATGAGGATGGCTCTTCTGATGGATGCGAAGTGATATGTTTTGTAGTATTGATTTCCAGTGCCCACCTATTTGGTTGGCTGAAAAGTGTATGCCCTTTTCTTGAATATATACAGAAAAAAACGCATACACCCTTTTTGGCCAACTGCAAGGTTGGCAATGTTCAGCCCCTTTTCTTTTGCTTAATGGCGAGTCCTTTCTACCTCTTCCAATCCCTTTCCTGACATTCTCCCTTGCTTACAAGTCCTTTTCTCTGACTTTCCTCAAGACATTTTTCAGTGATAGATATTTTCAACTCTGCAGTTTCGTGAATTTTAGTGCCCCTGAGTTCCATTTTTCAACTTGTGTTTATGGGAACTGGCCACAAAGCAGCGGGATTTCCTCAATCCCTATTCTGTTTCCATGGGCAACCCTAGCCTTTGGTCAATTCGTCTTCCTGATTGGAAATTAGAGTGACATGTGCCTGTCCAAACACCTAGGACTTGTCTCTCATTGTTCCTCTTCCTTCTGCTTCATCCTCTGGACAAATTCCAAACTGTATGCAACAGGATGTTGACAGTGCTGACATCTCCAAGTGGGGAGACTGTTAGTAAAGACGCTGGGGTGGTGAACCCGAGCACCAGGAGATGAGGAGATGAGATGCCTTTTCCAAACTCTTCCCGATCAGACGGTATACCATCCTCTGGGTGTGACAGGCATG
>NW_021697411.1:4359-8451 GCF_005190385.1 Monodon monoceros | reverse complement strand
TTTCTCTAATATTGACCTGACAAATAAGACAAACCTTTTCACTGAACTTGCTTATAATAGAGTGATGGAAATATCAAATGGAAGTGTTAGAAACATCTTATTTTACCCGAGCCTTATACACTGTCCTATGTTAATTACAGTTTGGCTCACACATCTGTTCATTGAAGTTACAATGTTCTCAATTTCTGTTACTGATCCTCCAGAGTGGACCCCAACAAGTGTCCCCCTGCCCAGTGTCATTGGAGCCAACAGATCGAGACTGAGTTTGGTTCAGAAGCAAAGGAAACTTTACATTTTGTTCAGGGAATGGAGAGGTGAGAGCATGTGCTATCCCGCGGGCTCTGGGCTGGGCTGCTGTGTAGAGATCCTGTCAGAGTCAGTGGGAGGGAGGGGGCTGAACTCTCGAGGACCGGGGTGGCTGCAGCTCAGGCTCTATATCGTGGAGTCTGCACTGTGCCCCAGGAGCTGAGGTGTCGACCCAGCCATTCTGCACTAGGACATCTGGTGTGAAGTGCCGGTTGTGGCACCTCTGCATGCGGGACCCTAGGAGCACGTGAAATTAGAAAAAGCACAAAGGATAAAAAAGGTTAGACTTTATTTTATTGCCCAGATTCTATTTTTATCTCCCAGGGATCTGTAATGGGCTTTGCCTGGGACAAACCCCTCTTCTGCCTTTTGTCCCATTCCTAATTCTTGGAGTGCTGAGGGTGCAGACCCTTCATCTGTAACTGCTGAGTGCTGAGTTAGGAGCCCTCATACCTGGGGGTGAGGGTCAGAACTTCTCCCCAGCAGCCTCCAGGTGACGTTGATTGTCCCCAGGTCTCCTGCCTCCCTGCCCGTCCACCTGAGCACAAGCATTGGAAGTGTTATAGATTCTAATGATCTTTAAGGGTCCAGGAAGGAAATGTGCAGTGATGCTGTGGGGTCCAGTTTCACCCTGCCCCACATTTGTTCGGCCACCTTAGGCTGACCGTTTCTGTCAGCCTAGATGCTCTGACCAGTAGTCTGCACTTTCTTTAATTAGGCCCCTGAATTAACGTAAAAACAACACCAGGTGTCAGGACCCTGCCCGCTCAACTCCCAGACAGTCCAGGGTCAGTGGTGATCAAGGACCATGATGGTCACTGAGTCAACAGCCTTTTGAAGTAAACAGGAGTCCAGACGGTCTTATTGGCCACCATCATGATGGTGTCTGTAGGCTTTTCTATGGTGACAGCGTGATATACGGTTCCCCCGCCAAGATTATTAGCTCCCCTCTGGGTGCAGTAAGTCCTGCAAGCAGTAGTCTACTCTTCTGGGAAAATTGTTTTATGGGAGAAACTCCAGGCCAAGTGATGGTCACACGAGTCGTCATGGTGCCCCATTGCCCCCGGTTATCTCTCTGGAGGTTGGAGTTGGAGGGCCTCCTCACTCGAGGTCAGTGTGCCCACGGAGCAAACCCTGCAACTTCAGGGCATGGTTAGGGGTTAGGATCACCACGTGGGGTCCTTTTCCCTTAGGAGGGAGGTGGCCTTTTGGGCTGCTGATTTCCAGGTTTTTAGATACCGCCAGTATCTTGGTCAGATGTGGCGGTGGGCCAAGCCCCTTGGTGACCGTAGTTTATCCTACCTGGATGGCATTCTTGCATAGTTCCATTTCAAGTGGTCCCAGTTTTTGCACTAATACTCCAATGGCGATTCACCTTTCAACAGGAATGTAAAGGTCAAAGGGTTTAGCTAAATTAGGGAGTTCCAGGGCAAGGGTCTGAATTGACTGCTCTTTCCATTCTTGAAACGCCACTTCTGGATTCTATTCTAAAGGTTCATCATCTTTTCCTTTCAGTGTTTCATAGAGGCCCAGCTAGTAGACTGTAGTTAGGGATCCAGAAGCAGCAAACCCTGGCCTCCCCAGGAAGCCCTAAGCTGTCTTCTAGTTTTAGAAAGGGGTAAGGCTGTAAATTGTTTCTTCCCTTTCCTGGGATGGGCTTCTCTGACCTTCTGTGAGAATGAAGCCCAGGCAGGTCACCATAGTCTGTGATATTTGAGCTTTGTCTTGGATAACTTGTATCCTTTATTGGCTTGGTAGTTCAGAGGTCTCCTTAGTAGGGCTGGTGATAAGAATGTCTTCTGCATATTGAAGGAGTGTTTCCTTTTCCAGAGGTAGAACTTTTAGGTCTTTAGCTGAGCTTTCCCCAAAGATGGTGTGGGGATTTTTGAACACTTTGGGCAAGACGGCCCGGAAGTATTGTTTTAGTTGTATGTTGAGTCCTGCCAATCAGAAGCCAAAATTTCTTGTGACTCTGGGACTAATGGAACACAAAAGAAGGCATCATTGAAGACTAATACAGAATACCAAGTCCTGGTGGTTGGTAGAATGACCAGCAGGTTGTGGGAATTAGGAACTACTGGAGGTATATCTTCGGTGGCTTCACTGACTATCCTGACATCTTTACCAGGTCCCTGGAAGCCCATGGGGCACTCGTGGTCAGGCCAATTTCAGGATATGGAGCTCACCTGGGCAGGTACCCCACCCCCAACACAGCCCATGGGCTCTCGTGGTCAGGCCTCTCCCAGGATATGGGGTTCCCTGGGCAGGTCCCCTGCAGCCCATGGGGCTCTCATGGTCAGGACCCTCCCAGGATACAGAGCTACCCTTGCAGTTACCGTGGCAGGTCTGTACACACAGGAACCGTGCACATAGCTCTCATTGCAGAGCACCCACAGCTCACCTGTCACTCAGAGATGATACAGAGCACCTCAGAGCAGGACTTGAACTAACAAAGAGCAGCTCCGACAGGTCTGTGAACCTGGGCATCACTCTGTGCGGCCTCCTTCCCCCTGGTCTTCCAGAGATTTCCACTGCACCCAGGGCACCAGGCCTCTGTCTCCACCCACCACCCACCCCTCCTCTCCCTGACTCCTGGGTTCCTCTCATTAAGAGAGGTTTTTCTTGCAGTTGTCTCCCACTCATGGGCCAGATAAAATGATTAGAAAACAAGCCAGAGCTGCAGCCCCTTGTCTCTCCTGACTCTCAGGAGCCCACACCTGTTCCTTGAACCTGGCCGATTCAGCAAGTTCCATTTTCTGCAACTGTGAGACCCTGAAGGGTGATGATTGGCTGTCCTGGGCAGCCTGACCATGCCGGCCAGCCCTCCCCAGGTGTGCCTGGGTTCAGATCAATATAAACACCACTCCAGGCAGCAAGAGCCCCTGCAGCTGTGCCTGAGGCCATTTTCTCTGCCCTGTCAGCAGTCTCGGTGTTGGGCTGGTGGGAGGGAGTGAGAGGCCACGGCTTTGTGGGTGGCCCAGTGTGAGTGGGGCTCTGCTGGACTTTCTGCAGCAGTTGCCAAGATGTCACCTGCTAAAGAAGAGGATGTGTCACCTATATCTGCCGCTGGAATTTCTCCCTGGTCAGAGGTGAGGAAGGAAGAAAGCAGTGGGGGCCGGGACAGGAGGGGTATCTCAGGCAGGGAAATGGAAAGCTTCCAGAAGAGCACCCAGGGCCAGGACCATCCTGGCTGGCCTGCAGGCACCAAGTCGGTTGGCATGCTGTTGCTCGTGTGGCTCCATGGCCCTTCCTCTAGGCTTTCAAGTCCTTGTACATATTCAGGTGTTTTACCTGGGAAGGGTGGGAACATTTCAGCAGCAGCTGGCCTGGGGCTCAGCCCACGTTTACTCACAGATGCCTCGGCACGGTCCCCCAGCTTTGCAATGAGGACGCTTGTTGCGTGGGGCCTGCTGGCTGAATGGGAGATGATTCCCCACCACTGACCAACTTCAGAATTGTTTACAACTGGAGCAAGTGCCCTGATACGGTTTTCCTCTGTGTAACTGGTGGGTTTTTTTTTTTTCATTTTTCCGTTTTTGGTTCAAGATAGATTTTATTCCTCTTTTTTGTATTTACAGATATAAGCATGGAAATAATTTATTCATATAAATACATGTATGTGAAGGGAAGAATATATTTTCTGTTTTACTTTTTTTAATTTTATTTTTTTAATTTTTAATTTAATTTTATTTTCTTATACAGCAGGTTCTTTTTGGTTATCTATTTTATACATATAAATGTATACATGCCAATCCCAATCTCTCAACTCCTCCCACCACCACCCCC
>NW_021697411.1:0-4259 GCF_005190385.1 Monodon monoceros | reverse complement strand
GTATACATGCCAATCCCAATCTCTCAACTCCTCCCACCACCACCCCCACAATAGCCTTCCCCCCTTCGTTTCCATACGTTTGTTGCCTACATCTGTTGCTCTATTTTTGCCTTGCAAAACGGTTCATCTGTACAATTTTTCTAGGTTCCACATATATGCATTAATATACAAGATTTGTTTTTCTATTTCTGACTTACTTCACTCTGTATGACAGTCTCTAGATCCATCAACGTCTCTACAAGTGACCCAATTTCATTCCTTTTTATGGCTTACTAATATTCCATTTTATATATGTACCACTTCTTTATGCATTCGTCTGTCTGTGGGCATTTAGTTTGCTTCCATTACATGGATATTGTAAATAGTGATGCAATGAACATTGCGGTGAATGTCTCTTTTTGTTTTATGGTTTTGTCTGGATATATGCCCAGTAGTGGGATTGCTGTATCATATGGTAATTCTATTGTTAGTTTTATAAGAAACTCCATAATGTTCTCCACAGTGACTGTATCAATTTACATTCCCAACAATAGTGGAAGAGGGTTCCTTATCTCCACACCCTTTCCAGCATTTTTTGTTTGTAGATTTTCTGATGATGCCCATTCTAACAGGTGTGAGGTTATACACCATGGATGAGTCTATTTCGTTGAGCAAAGAGTAGGTCTTGTCTATTGCATATTTGGCTTATGGAACGGTATATGTGCTAATTTCAATCTCTGGTTTTATACAGCACCCCAACTCAACTTTCCCCTTAAGCAAGCATAAGTTTTTCATCTAAATGTGAGACTCTGTTCGGTTTTGTAATTCAGTTCATGTGTAGACAAGTTTATACGCCCTCTATTAGTGATATCTTATGATAATTATCTTTCTCTGTGTGACATATTTCTCTTAGAATCATCATATTTAAATCCACTCAGTTTGCTGTTACAGGCCTGATGACATTGATTTCATTGCTGAGTGATATTCCGTTGTACGTAAGTAGCACAACCTCTTTATCGTTTTTTTTCTTTCTGGGATATTTAATTTGTACTGGACTCGAGGTTCTTGTAAACACAGCAGCCCTAAATTTTGTGTTGGCTGTGTCTTGTTGATTTTAATTTTCCTAAGCTATAGGGCCGTAAGTGGAAGTGCCCTAGGGTCTGTAGCTTTGATTTTTAGATGTTTCAGGATACACCATAAACATCTCCAGAGTGTCTGTTGGCAATGTACATCCCGCCCATCAGCATAACAAGGCTCCCTGTTCTCCATGGCCTGGCCTGTCTTTCTGGTTTTTACACTTTTTTCAGATGGCCCTTTTGACGAATGGGAAATGAGACTTCATTGTAGTGCAGATTTCCATTTCTCGAGTGCTTGGTTGGCCAAAAAGGGCATATGCGTTTTTTCCTGAATATATTCAGGAAAAAATGTATATGCACTTTTTGTCCAAGTGCATCACTGTCAAAGATCTGCCTCTTTTCATATGCTTTAAATGAAATTCCAATCTACCTCCTGAAATATGATTCCTGCAATTCTGCCTCGTTTTCAAGTCCTCTTTGCAGAGTTACTTCAATATATTTTTGCCAGTAGCTGTCATTTATAACTCTGCAGGTTTGTGAATTACAGAGCCCGTGATTTCCTTTCCTAACTCTCTTCCTGGTAAGCTGGCCATAAAACCGCAGGTTTGCTTCAGGCCCTAATCTGGGTCCAGCACAGCACTCTGAGCCTTTGGTTAATTCCTCTTCCTGGTGGGAAATTAGAGTTAAATGTACCCGTCCAGACACTTGCCTCACTCCCAGCCCCTTGGTGATGTGTGTCCTCTGGTTTGAGGCCAAATGTGCTGGGTTCCTCATCTTTTGATGATGTAGCCCCACTGGTGTGAGGACACTCCTGCCTGGATCCCATCCACTTGGTGATGTGGGCCCTCTGGTGAGAGTCTGATCCAGGTTGGGGTCCTCACACTTTTGTGAGGTGGGCGCTCTGCCTGGCTGGCACACCCCGCCTTTGGGACGTCGGCCCTCTGGTTGCAGTTGGAGCCTGCTGGGAGCCTCCTCCCCTCGGTGATGAGGCCCTCTGTTGTCAGGACCTAACTGCTGGGTTCCCACATATTCTGATACGTGCTAAGTGGGAGAGGACACTCCTGCCAGGTTCCCATCCACATGGGCATGTGGGCCTTCTGCTCTAAGGTCCCAATGCCTGTGTTGTTTACAGTTTCATGATGTTGACTCTCTGGTGTTAGTTCACTCAGGCCTAGATCCCATAGACTCTGTGCACTGAGCCGACTGCTGTGAGGTTCCAGCTGCTGGATTCCTCACATTTTTTATTCTTTGGGCCCTGTGTTGTCAGCCTTCTCCTGCCTGCCTCACTCCCAGCCCCTTTGTGATGTATGTTCTCTGGTTTGAGGCCACATGTGCCAGTTGCCTCAACTTTATTGATGTGGCCTCACTGGTGAGAGGACACTCCTGCCTGGTTCCCATCCCCTTGGTGATGTGGGCCCTCTGGTGAGCGTCTGATCCAGGCTGCGTTCCTCACACTTCTGGGAGGTGGGCCCTCTGCTGTGACGTCACTCCTGCCTGGCTGGCACATGTCACCTTGGCGATGTGAGACCTCACTTGGGAGTTGTTGCCTGCTGGGTGTCTCCTACCCTCGGTAATGAGGGCCATCTGGCGTCAGGCCCTAACTCATGGGCTCCCAAAATTTTCTGATGTGTGCCTTGTGGTGTGAGTACACTCCTGCCAGGGTCCCATACACATGGGGATGTGGGCCTTCTACTCTGAGGTTCCAACGCCTGGGTTCCTCACAGTGTCAGGATGTGGGCCCTCTGCTGTGAGTTCACTCCGGCATGGATCCCAGAGCCTCGGTGCTCTGGGCCACCTGATTGGAGATTCCAACTGCGGGATTCCGCACCTTCTTTTTTCTATGAGACCTGTGTTGTGAGGCTCCTCCTGCCTGCCTCACACCCAGCCCCTTGGTGATGTGTGTCCTCTGGTTTGAGGCCACCTGTGCTAGGACCCTCAACTTTCGATGATGTGGCCCCACTGGTGTGAGGACACTCCTGCCTGGTTCCCATCACCTTGGTGATGTAGGCCCTCTGGTGAGAATCTGATCCTGGCTGGGTTGCTCACCCTTCTGTTAGGTGGGCCCTGTGCCTTGAGGTCAGTCCTGCCTGGCTGGCACAACGCGCCTTGGTGACGTCGGCCCTCTGGTGGCAGTTGAAGCCTGCTGGGAGCGTCCTCCATTCGGTGATGAGGGCCCTCTGGCGTCAGGCCCTAACTGCTGGGTTCCCACATTTTCTGATATCAGTACATTTTAGAACGATAGCTGTCATTCATAACTCTGCAGGTTTGTGAATTTCAGTGCACCTGAGCTCCTTTCTTCAACTCGCTTTCTTGTGAGCTTCCCGCAAAACCGCAGGATTGCTTCAGGCCCTAAACTGTTACCGGCAGGGCACGCTGAGCCTTTGGTTAATTCCTCTTCCTGGTGGGAAATGAGCGTTCCATTTGCCCGAGCAGACACCTACAGCTAGTCTCTCATTGGTTCTCCCTATTCCTGTTCATCTTGCACAGAAATTGCAAACTGTGCCAAACAGGAGGTTAAAGGCACTGACTCCCCAAGTGGGGAGAGTGTTAGTAAAGCGTCTGGAATGGTGAACCCGAGTACCAGGGGATGAAAACTGAGATGCATTTGAAAACGTTTCCCAATCACACGGTGGACCATACTCTGGGTTTCCCATGCATGTTTTAGCTGAAGGAAGAATCCCTTAAACCTGGAGAGTTGGGACCCATGGAATGGATACCATGCAGTATAACGTCAAAGGGTCTGTGTTTGCTCACCGAACCTCAGCAATGCTATGACCGCGAAGTGTCCAGCCTTATGTCTCACCCAGCTCTGGGTGTAGATGTGGTAACTCCAGGTTGCATCACAAGCCCTGAATGAATTATGTAAGAATTGCTCTCTATTTCACTGTCATTGTGTTTCGTTTTTGAAATTTCTTTTGATAATGGGATTTATCGGATTTTCTCTGCTGCATTCATGCCACTTTACACACACTTGAGTCTCTTATGGAGACATAGAAATCCATGGGTTTGAAGATTCTTACTAGTCAGGTGTATTCCTAGGCGTTGAATATGGGGTGTTTAGTCCATTTCGTTGAGCAAAGTGTAGGTCTTGACTATTACATATTTGACTTATGGAAAGTTATCTGTGCTAATTTCTATCTCTGGTTTTATGCAGCACCCCAACTCACCTTTCCCCTTAGTCAAGCATAAGGTGGTTTTCTAAAT
>NW_021697410.1:0-2066 GCF_005190385.1 Monodon monoceros | reverse complement strand
GGCCACATCTGGCCAAGATACTGGCGGTATCTAAAAACCTGGAAATCAGCAGCCCAAAAGGCCACCTCCCTCCTAAGGGAAAAGGATCCCACGTGGTGATCCTATCCCCCAAGCATGCCCTGAAGTTGCAGGGTTTGCTCCGTGGGCACACTGACCTCGAGTGAGGAGGCCCTCCAACTCCAACCTCCAGAGAGATAACCGGGGGCAACGGGGCACCATGACGACTCATGTGACCATCACTTGACCTGGAGTTTCTCTCATAAAACAACAAGAGTGTGTCCCAAAAGAGTAGACTACTGCTTGCAGGACTTACTGCACCCAGAGCGGACCTAATAATCTTGGCGGGGGAACCGTATATCACGCTGTCACCATAGAAAAGCCTACAGACACTGTGATAATGGTGGCCAATAACACCAGCTGGACTCCCGTTTACTTCAAAAGGTTGTTGACTCAGTGGCCATCATGGTCCTTCATCACCAGTGACCCTGGACTGTCTGGGAGTTGAGCAGACAGGGTCCTGACACCTGGTGCTGTTTTTACGTTAATTCAGGGGCCTAATTAAAGAAAGCGCAGACTACTGGTCAGAGCATCTAGGCTGGCAGAAACGGTCAGCCTAAGGTGGCCGAACAAATGCGGGGCGGGGTGAAACTGGACCTCACAGCGTCACTGCACATCTCCTTCCTGGACCCTTAAAGGACATTAGAATCTACAACACTTCCAATACTGGTGCTCAGGCGGACGAGCAGGGAGGCAGGAGGCCTGGGGACAATCAACGTCACCTGGAGGCTGCTGGGGAGAAGTTCTGACCCTCGCCCACCGGTATGAGGGCTCCTAACTCAGCACTCAGCAGTTACAGAAGAAGGGTCTGCACCCTCAGCACTCCAAGAATGAGGAAGGGGACAAAAGGCAGAAGAGGGGTTTGTCCCAGGCAAAGCCCCTTAAAAATCCCTGGGAGATAAAAATAGAATCTGGGCAATAAAACAAAGTCTAACCTTTTTTATCCTTTGTGCTTTGTCTAATTTCACGTGCTCCTAGGGTCCCGCATACAGAGGTTCCACACCCGGCACTTCAGACCAGATTTCCTAGTGCAGAATGGCTGGGTCGACACCTCAGCTCCTGGGGCACAGTGCACACTCCGTGATATAGAGCCTGAGCTGCAACCAACCGGGCCCTCAAGAGCTCTGCCCCCTCCCTCTGACTGACTCTGACAGGATCTCTACACAGCAGCCCAGCCCACAGCCCACGGGGTAGCACATGCTCTCACCTCTCCATTCTCTGATCAAAATATAAAGTTTCCTTTGCTTCTGAACCAAACTCAGTCTCGATCTGTTGGCTCCAATGACACTGGGCAGGGGGACACTTGTTGGGGTCCACTCTGGAGGATCAGTAACAGAAATTGAGAACATTGTAACTTCAATGAACAGATGTGTGAGCCAAACTGTAATTAACATAGAACAGTGTATAAGGCTCGGGTAAAATAAGATGTTTCTAACACTTCCATTTGATATTTCCATCACTTTATTATAAGCAAGTTCAGTGAAAAGGTTTGTCTTATTTGTCAGGTCAATATTAGAGAAACGAAGTGATTTCTTTCCAAGGATGTACATCTAATAATCTTGGTTAAAGCTTCAATCTTGTTTTAAATGCTTTTCCATTGAAAATGATACCTCTCTTTCAGCTCCCCCATTTCTGAGAAGTATAAAGTCTTATAATTTATTATTACCAAAGGGGAAAGGTGAGAGGAGGGATAAATTAACAGTTTGGGATTAACACATACACACTGCTATGTATAAAATCGATCATCAACAAGGAACTGCTGTATAGCACAGGGAACTACACTCAATATTTTGCAATAACCTATAAGGAGAAATAATCTGAAAAAGAATAGATATTTTTATTGACATCATCTATCAATGACAGTTAAAATGGAACCTAAGGGAAGCCGGTGGTGAGTGCTTCTGACCCTGAAGACTTCAATCATCTAAAGTTTGGACTCTGCCTACTTCCCAAGGCCCTTAATGAACATATGTGTAGCCGTAGCTTAAAAAATTCCCCAGTTTGGCTTG
>NW_021697409.1:0-8077 GCF_005190385.1 Monodon monoceros | reverse complement strand
GGGCCCTGTGCCTGGGCACCTGTGTTGGCAGGTGTGGACGCGGCAGGCGTGTCAGCTGTCCTGAGGGCTGCAGGCCCAGCCCAGGGGCGAGGGCAAGGCCTGAGGATCACACGCTACTCCCTGCTCGGCTGGGGCTGCTGTATTATCACTGCAGGTTGTGAGGACACTTCCCACATGCCCCACGGGTGACCTCCCAGGCCCCATTCTGCAGCCTGTCCCAAGGTCACGTGCAGCAGGTCCCAGGCAGGCGTTCACTCCCGGGTGTCCCCTAGGAGGACATCTGGACATACCGGCTGTGAGGCCCTGTCTCCTCCCAGACCAGGGTTGTCCCCACAGGGACCACAGAGCGAGGCTGGGCACCCCCTGGTGCAGCCTGCACCTTTGCAGTTCTGCCGCTGCTGGGTCACCAGACCCCTCCCCACAACCTCGGGGCTCTGAGCGGTGGCTCTGTGGGCAACACGTGGGCAGCCTGGGACAGGGTCAGGGGTCCCCCTGGAGCTTCACCAGGGCTGGGGTTCAGGGTTGCACTTGGGGCCGGGCCAGGACTCAGTTCTGGGCCAAGTGAGCAGGTTCCTCAAGCTGCTCAGAGACTCACCAGTTCTTCTGCCTGGGTGGCGGGAAGCTCCCACCCCCACCCCAAGGCATTGCCCCAGCACTACTCCTGGGGTTGTTACCCAGACCCAGGCCCAGTGCCCATCTGCGACAGGGCAGGACCAAGCCTGGGCATGGGTCTGGGACCTGCGTGGGTCACAGTCTGTATCAGGGTCGGGGGGATTTCTGAATGGATGGCTGAGATGGCCAGAGAGTAAGGGGGTTGGGGGCTGAGGAGGGCACTGCCCTGTGGCCAGGGTTAGTGTAGGGGGTCTGCATGGATCAGGGAGAGGAGCCAGGCCAGGGCCCATCAGTCTGGGGAGTCAAGGCAGACAGACACCCCTGCAAGCCAGGCCCCCGGGGGTGAACTGGGAAACCCACACCCAGAGGGAGGCAACAAGGATAACAGTCGGTCCAGCTCTGCCAGGGCTCTTGTGAGGGAAAGGCCCCTCCCAACTCCCCACAGCCCCAGGCTGGTAGGAGCCGGGACTCAAGCTCCAGGGACCCTAAACGTCCTGACAGCCATCGACATGGCTGGTCCTGCTGGGGGATCCGCCAGGGGACTGCCTACTTGGGGCACTGAGACTTCAGCCTCAGAGAAGGCTCAAGATAGAGATCTGGGAACGGAAGCCCACTAACAGAGCAAATCATAATGAAGCAAAAACAAGAAGCCACCTCAAACGAGAATCGGTGAAACAAGGAACCACAGAGTAAGACCCCAGGAAGTGCCGGTTATCAGAACCATCAGACTCAGAACACGCAGGGTGTGGGTTGAAGGGGCTTTTTTTTTCTTTTTTTTTAGGGGCTTTTTTTAATTGAAGAATGTATTCAAGTCTGACAAAATAAGATAAAAGTGTTCAAGAAACCAATAGATTTGAAAAGAGGTCCTAGAACTGAAAAAGGTGGTGTTTGACAGTGGAATCAAAACAGCTGGAGCGAGAATTTGTGATGGAGGAAAAGTTAGACACAACGTAAGGCAGCACAGAGAGGCTGAGAGAGAGGACACGGACAGCAACGCCAAGTGCCCTGGACACACCACGGACTCATCTTCCAAAGAAGAAGTGGGCGCACGGAGAGGCAAGGGCCCAGAATTGTCCAAAAGAGCTGAGAGACCGGGCCCAGCACGCTGGAGAACCCCAGCAGACCCCACACAGGGACATGTTCTAGTCCGCTCGGGCTGCTGTCATTAGCACCGCACACTGAGCACAGAAACCACAGATTCTCTCTCCCTGTCCTGGAGGCCAGAGGTCCAAGATCAAGGTGTCAGCACTTGGCGTCTCCTGAGGCCTCCCTCCATAGCGTGTAGACGCCGTCTTCTCCCGTGTCCTCACGTGGGCACCCTCTGTGCGTGTCTGTGTCCTAATGTCGTCTTCTTATGAGGCCACCAGCCAGACTGGATCAGGGCCCACCCTAGTAACCCCACTTCTCCCTGATCACCCCTCTAAAGGCCCCGTCTCCGAGTGCAGTCACATTCTGAGGTCCTGGAGGTGAGGGCTTCAACATTTGAACTGGGTGGGGGGACACAGTTCAGTGCATAACGTTACATAAAAGCAAAATGCAGTTCCTGACACACTGAGGTGAACCCTCAGTGGAAAAGAGACGATTTTAGAAGGAGGCAGCCAAGCACACCGGGCAGGGCAGGCTCAGCCGTGGCTGCTGGTCAGGACTCAGTAGTTCGGATCACACTGGCAGATCCGCCTGAGCGGCCGCGGCCCCTACACACCATCCAGTCCCCGCAGCGACCACACGGCGAGGCTCGGGTGCCCCCTGGTGGCCGTCCTGCGCCATCGCACACGCCCCAGACCAGGCGGTTTCCCGGACCCGGGAGAGAGGTCACAGGGCAGCGCCTCCTGGCAACCCGCCCACCGTCTGGGTATTGCATTAGACCCCAAAGTGTAAAATAAATACCCGTGAGTCCACACTGATATAAGTACATAATGGATTCACTGATAGAAGTGAAAAATTGATGAAAAATAAAAATGGGGGAGAAGAGACAGCTCTCCCTGAAGAAGAACCCCAACAATTTACGGAGATGATCCCCCCTCACGCGGGCGGAGGGTACCGCCCCCTGGAGTGTGGGGTTCGTGGCCTCTCCAGGTTGGTTCCTGCTAGAACCAACTGTCTTTATAGATCCTGCAGAGCTGATTTGGGGGCAGGGAGCTGCCACTCACTGGCCTCTGCTTCTTGGCAGGACTGGAGCCCCTCGTGTTCTATTTCTCAGGCTGCCCTGTAGGTACCTGTGTGTCCTCTTCACTACCACGCCCTGAATCGTGTGTGTGCATAACATCCCATACACCTTTGCGTGTTACGCCCATCATATGATTTCCCTAGAACACAGCCCCTTGTGGCCGTGCTGAGTCATTGCACGCCCCGCCGGACCCTGGCTCCAGAGACTTGGTCCCGCCAAGGCAGGGGGGCGTCTTGGGCAGACCAAGAGGCACAGGCTTGGACGTGAACACGTGTGTGGAGTGTGTGTGTGTAAGTGTGCGTGTGCTCACACACATACATGTCCTAGCTCCACCCACCGAGAGGCCCTAGGAACAATGATAAGGACATATGGGGGGGAGGGAGGGTCCCCATGTGCGGTCAAATGGCTCCGCGTGTGGAAACTAAAGAAGGAGAGTAGGAGCGAGGTGATGCTCCTGCAGAGTTTCTGTAGGACTGAAGTGATCTCAGTGTGGACAAACGTGCCCTGTCTTCCTCGGGTCCGTCCTTGCAGCTGGGATTTTCGACAAAAGCATCGAGACTTGGACGGAACCCTTTGCGGAGGGTTCAAGGCGGCCAGATGGGGGGGAGGGGATGTGGGGGTCATCGTGCCCCTTGCAGGGACCAGGCTGGCTGTGACTGCCGTCCACAGCGGAGAACAGCCAGAGGACGCTGCGCCGGCCTGGCCGTCCAGGGACAGTGGGAGAGGTCAGCAACGAGGGACAGGGAAAGTGGCCTGGGTCCCTGCCCTTCGTTCCGTAACCAGTGAAACATCCACAACTAACAGACGTGCCTCTGCCCGACACACGGGGGCACGACAGAATGCCACACCCCTGCACGTCTAGGAGGGTGGGCGGGAACACAGAGGGGAGGCCGACCCGGGGCAACAGGGGAGGCGGTGCCTGAATCGCGGCCTCGGCCCAGGGAACCGGGGCCGCAGGGGAGGCGGAGCACAAGTCTCTGCATCCCGGCTGCAGCGGCACCTGCGGCCACAGGTGACCGGGCAGCAACAGCAATGGGGCCTGCGACCCCGTCCCTGCAGCCCCCGCCTCACCGCAGCAGCAGAGCCTGTGAACCTCACAACACCAGACGCGGAAGAGGTGCCAGCTCTAACCGGACCGCCACCATCTCCCTCCCCCGCGGCTGGGGGCCTGGGACTCAGCGGACCCCGGACACGAAGGCAAAGCTCATCTTCCCCGGGGAACCAGGTGGTGACGCCAGCGACACTGGTAGCATCAGGGCACCAGCGACTCCGGAGCCACAAGAAGCAATGACGGGGGCTCGGGCGACACCCCCCGACAGAGGCGGCGGAGGGCGGAAGGTGAAGATTCCCAAGTATAGCCGGAGGAGCGCAGGTGGAGAAGCCGAAAACCTGTGTGATGGCGCCACCTGCTGGAAGACAAAGGAAAGGCCTCTAATTTCGAACCTGTCACCACTTCCAAGGTGCCGGGGGAGGAATCCCCCACTCAGCGCCGGGGAGAAGCCAGGACCCTGTACCACAAAGAGAAGTGGCAGTTCTCCAGAAACCAAACTTAAAGTCACGCAGTATTGCGGGCTAAATGACAGCCAATGCACATAGCTGTCACGCACTCAACAAGCTGTAGGAAAATCAGAAGGGCACTTCAGTCAGCTCTGAAGTGAATTTAATGAACAGAAGAAATACTTTACCAAAGAGATTGAAATTCTAAAAAAGAAACAAACAGAAATTCTGCAGCTTAAGAATTCAATCAATGAGATGAAAAACGCATTAGAAAGCATTGGAAGTAGAGCAGACCATGTGGAAGAGAGAATTAGTGAACTGAAAGGTAGAAATCTAGAAATGACACAAGTAGAAAAGGAAAGAGAATTAAAATATTAAAAATGAAGAAATTCCATGAGCTCTATCTGACTCAGATAGGAAGGGCAATGTTAGGGTGATGGGTGTCCCAGAGGGACAAGAGATAGTTTATTTAAAGAAATAATAGCTGGGAATTCCCTGCTGGTCCAGTGGTTAAGACTCAGTGCTTTCAGTGCCATGGGCCTGTGTTCAATCCCTGGTCAGGGAACTAAGATCCCGCAAGCCACGCCACATGGCCAAAAGAAAAAAAAAGAAAAGAAATAGAAAAAGAAAGAAAGAAATGATAGCTGAGAACTGCCCAAACCTGGGGAGGAACTGGATATGCAAGTCCATGAAGCTAAGAGAACACTGAATCACCTCAATGCGAAAAGACCTTCTCCAAGACACCTTATATTAAAATTGTCAAAAGCCAATGACCAAGAATTTGAAAGGCAGCCAGGAAAAATAGATGGCCACCTACCAAGGAACCCCCCTTAGGCTACCAGCAGATTTCTCAGCAGAAACCCTACCAGCCAGGAGAGAGTGCAATGACATTCTCAAAAGACTGAAAGATAAAAACTGTCACCCAACTCTCCTCTACCCAGCAAAGTTACCATTCAGATATGAAGGAGAAATAAAGGCTTTCCCAGACAAACAGACCTGAGAGAGTCCTTCACCGCTAGACCTGCCTTACAAGAGGTGTTGGAAGGAGCTCTTCTACCAGAAACAAAAAGGCAAAAGCACACGAAACTGAATAAAGGGAAGAATAGACAGAATTGGAAATGCAACTCTTTAGCAGAATAAGCTTGCTTTATTTATTCATTTATTCATTTATTTAATTTTTGGCTGCATTGGATCTTCGTTGCTGCGCACGGGCTTTCTGTAGTTGTGGCGAGCGGGGACTTCTCTTGTTGCCAAGCACAGGCTCTAGGCACGCAGGCTTCAGTTGTGGCACGTGGGCTCAGTAGTCGTGGCTCGTGGGCTCTAGAGCTCAGGCTCAGTAGTTGTGGCGCACGGGCTTAGTTGCTCCGCAGCATGTGGGATCTTCCCAGGCCAGGGCTTGAATCCGTGTCCCCTGCACTGGCAGGTGGATTCTTAACCACTGTACCAGCAGGGAAGTCCCAGAATAGGCTTTTAAACATTTTATTATAACAGAGTGAATCAGCTATACGTATACATATATCCCAATAAAGATGTTAAAAACAATTAAGTAAACATTTTATTATAGCATAAAGTTTAAAGGGGGGAAGCAAAAAAATAACTATAGCCACTTCAACTTCATAACAAACTCATAATATTTAAAAGGGGTAATTTGAGGCAACAAAAATACATGGTGAAGAGGATAGAACCTGTCTAGGCAAATGAAGATAGACGTTGTCAGCAGAAAGAGGACTATTTTATCTATGAGACACTTTATACAAATTTATGGTGGCCACAAAACATACATCTAGAGCAGAGGCAAGAAACACAAAAAAGAAGAAAATGAGAAAAGTATCCTAGAAAAACCCAAACAAAAATGGCAGAGAGAAACACAAGGGAAGAAAGGAATGGAGGTATTGAGCAACTAGAAAACAAAAGATGAAATGGCAGCCCTGTGTTCTCACTTATCAATAATCACCCTAAATATAAATGGACTGACATCACCAATCAAAAGACAGAGAATCTGGATGGGTTAGAAACCAAGAGCCAGTTCCATGCTGCCTCCAGGACACCCCGCTCAGCTCCACAGACACACAGAGGCTCAAAGAGAAGGGACGGAAGATGAAACCCCAAGAAAATGGCAGCCAGAGGAAAGTGGGTGGAGCTACACTCATATCAGACAAAAGAGACCTCAAGCCAAAAGGTAACAAGGGACAACGATGGACTCTAATGATAAAGGGGAGAGTTGATCAAGAAGACATAAAGTTAATAATATATATGCCCCTAACATAGAAGCATCAATATACATAAGCAATTATTAACAGACCTAAAGGGAGGAATTGACAGCAACACAATAATAGTAGGGGACTTTCACACCCCACTTACATCCGTGGACAGATCTTCCAGACAGAAAGTCAACAAGGAGACTGTGGCTTTAATGAAACATTAGACCAGATGGATTTGATAGATTTGGACAGAACATTCCATCCAAATGCAGCAGAACACACATTCTTCTCAAGCACACATGGTATATTCTCAAGGATAGATCATGTGTTAGGACACAAAACAAGTCTCAATAAATTTAACAAGACTGAAACCCTATCAAGCATCTTTTCCAATCACACTAGTATGAAATTAGAAATAGGCTACAGGACTTCCCTAGTGACGCGGTGGTTAAGAATCCGCCTGCCACGGGCTTCCCTGGTGGCGCAGTGGTTGGGAGTCCGCCTGCCGATGCAGGGGACGCAGGTTCGTGCCCCGGTCCGGGAAGATCCCACACGCCACGGAGCAGCTAAGCCGGCGCGTCACAACTACTGAGCCTGCGCTCTAGAGCCCACGCGCCACAGCTACTGAGCCCACGCACTTAGAGCCCGTGCTCTGCAACAAGAGAAGCCACCGCAATGAGAAGCCCACGCATCACAACAAAGAGTAGCCCCTGCTCACTGCAACTAGAGAAAGGCCACGTGCAGCAACAAAGACCCAACACAGCCAAAAATAAATAAATAATTTTTCTAAAAAACAGAAAAGAAATACATTACAAGAAGAAAGCTGGAAAACTCACAAATACGTGGAGACTGAAGAGCATGCTATGAGCACCCATTGGGTCAGTGAGCAGAGCAGTGGTTACCAGAGCGGGAGGGGCGGGGAGGGCAAAATGGGTAAAGGGCGCTAACTGTATGGTGATGGGTGGAAACTAAATTTTTGGTGGTGAGCACGCTGCAGGGTGTACAGAAGTAGAAATATGTTGTACATATGAAACATATAATATTATAAACTAACATTACCTCAAGAAAAATAAATCTTAAATAAATAAAATAAAAAGGGACAGTGGGAGGCCTGAGCCTCCGAGTGAGAGGTCCAGCTCCCAACTGGAAAGACCATTTGGGGTGGGGGGGACACTGAGACCCGGCCCAGGTCTGGGAGCAGCCCAGACACCAGCTACCACCTTCAAGTGACCCTTCAATGTCCCAAGGAGACAAGAATGCCAGCTGAGCGTGAACCCCTGACCACACCCCTGGAAGGACCAGCAGTGCCGGGCGGTCAGTCGGGCCCTGGCTGGGCTGTCTGTGACTCAGCCCGTGAGCCAGCACGCGTCCCGGACCTCAGCTAGAACCTCCACGGAGGTGGGAAGGATCCTCCTTTCCACGGATGCAAATCTGGCCTGAGTGTCATGTTAGCAGCCGCGTCAGCACTAAAGGTATCACTCACTGCTGCCGTCCCAAAACCACTGGCAAAGTTTCACCTCAAATTGTTGGCCCTCGCGGGGGACAAAGCCCCACGTGTGTGCAGATGCGAAAGCCTGAGAAACGGCTCCAGGAGGTCGCC
>NW_021697408.1:0-1026 GCF_005190385.1 Monodon monoceros | reverse complement strand
ACGGTATCTGTGCTAATTTCAATCTCTGGTTTTATGCAGCACCCCAACTCACCTTTCCCCACAAGCAAGCATAAGTTGATTTTCTAAATTTGAGACCCTGTTCTGTTTTGTAATTCAGTTCATGTGTAGCCAAGTTTACATTCCGTGTATTAGTGATATCTTATGATGTTTCTTTTTCTGTGTGACTTATTTCTCGTAGAATCATCGTACCTGAATCCAGTGATTATGCTGTTACGGGCCTGATGACATACATTTCATTGCTGAGTGATATTCCATTGTACGTGCGTACCATAAATTCTTTATCCATCTTTTGCTTTCTCAGATATTTTACTTGTATCGTAGATGAGGTTCTTGTAAACAGAGCCATCCCAAACTTTGGGTTGGCTCTGTGTTTTTGATTTTAATTTCCCTAAGCTATTCGACCATAAGTGCAAGTGCCATAGGCTGTGTTGCTTTGTTTCCTACGTGATTCAGGAATCACCATACACTTTGCCAGAGTGGCTGTTGGCAATTTACATCCCGCCCATCAGCATGACAAGGCTCCCTGTTCTCCATGACCTGTCCTGCCTTTCTGGATTTTACACTTTTTTCAGATGGCACTTTTGACCGGGGGGCACTGAGACTTCATTGTAGTGCAGATTTCCTTGACACGCTTGCATTGTTGGCCAAAAAGGGCGTATACGTTCTTTCCTGAATATATTCAGGAAAAAACGCATACGCCCTTTTTGGCCAAGTGCATCATTGTCGACATTCTGCCCCTTTTCCTATGCTATAAGTGCAATTCCAGTCTACCCCCTGAAATCGTTTTCCTGAAATTCTGCCCCGCTTTCAAGTCCTCTTCGAAGACTTACTTCAGTACATTTTTGGACGATAGCTGTCATTCATAACTCTTCAGGTTAGTGAATTACAGTGCCCCTGAGCTCTTTTCTTCAACTCGCTTTCTTGTGAGCTGGCCGCAAAACATCAGGATTGCTTCAGGCCCTAATCTCTTTCCAGCAGGGCTCGCTGAGCATTTGTTTAATTCCT
>NW_021697407.1:1874-2626 GCF_005190385.1 Monodon monoceros | reverse complement strand
GCAATGGCTGAGCAAACTTCAACATCCTCATCTGTAAACTGGGACAACTACAGGCCACCTCATAAAAAATGTGAATGTAAATAAGATAACGTAAACCTTTGTTTCAGTTCCTGGCACTTAGTAAGCATTAAAAAATAATAACAGCTATGATTACCATATCATTCTGCTTATTCTATTTCTTTATGTTCCAGACAAGTGGACTACTAGTGACCCAGAGGTTCATGCTTATTCCCATCTTGGGAATCATATGCAATCAAGTGTACATCAACTGTAAATGGGGTCTCCCCCTACCCTCTATCAAAGTCAACTGCTCTGTGTAAGCTGAGCTCAAATGCCCTCCCTTGCAGGGCTTCCCAGACCATCTCACAGCCAAGGATGATCACTGTTCCCTCCTCCCTGCACAGTTGTTTCTTTCCTACTTGGCAATGATCACATATTTGTATGCATTGAAATTACTATTATAAAAATGTGATTTTCCTTCTTTGCCTTCAAACTATTTATAATAACGTGCAATTATTTTATCTTGTGTATGTTCTTAATGCTTCACCCCACTGCCATCTTCCAGACTATTTCCTCCATGAGAGTAGGGGTCACCAGCTCTTGTGCTCACCACTGTGAGATCCGTATCCTGACTGAGTGCCTGTTACATAATTACATCTGGCACTCAATAGATATTTGATTAATAAATTTCATATTTTAAGGCAGGAATCATGTTATATTTTGTATCCCTTACAAAACTACCACAGAGTAAA
>NW_021697407.1:0-1864 GCF_005190385.1 Monodon monoceros | reverse complement strand
ATCTTGGCTTCATACCTCTAAAGAAGTTATGCTTCCTCTCCTCCCTGCTTCTCATTTCACCCCATTATATAGCACTGTGTTCCCCTGGGGCTTCTGAATGAAGGGCATGACTCAGCTGTGTTATGTATCTATGATAGTAAATACACTGGTCTTGCAATGCCCAGGCTGCTTTCTAGTGAAAGTAAGACATTCAGATGCTTAGGCTTGACAAAAAGTAGTAATAATAAAGGCAGACTTCTCCTACTGAGTTACTCGGCTTAGCTGTAAAAATTGTCTGAAATACTTCCCACTTATGCCTAAATACAAAACACACTAATGATTGCCATAGATAATTTTATTTTATATTTTATTCTGTAACCAAACTGAATATTATGATATATATCTAGTGTGTTGCTTACTTCACATTTCATTTAGTTTCAACTGCCCATGTAAACCATTTATCACAATCCCAGACACATAGCAAATAAGCAATAACTGTTAGTTATTATTACATTATTTCTTTTATTTAAAAAAATTGTCATCCTTACTATGTGTTGTTTTATTACTCAAAGATGATTCCAGAATTTTTACAGCAGCTGTTGCAGCTTGTTAAGAAAAGTAATTAAGAATGAAAGTACTATGAATAATTTTGTAGCAGTTTCAATAATTTTAAAAGCTAAATAGTCACAAAGTAAGAGGACTTTACATTGTTCTATTATCATTTCTTTTAAACCACAGCTCTTGATTCCTGCTCTAGTGTTCTTTCTATTAAACAGCAAAATCCAGTTGAATTATATATAAGTAGTATATGATAACAAGAAAATAATGTGCCTAGTATCCAGATAGAAACCCAGATGGAATTGGGCAGCTTTCCCAAGATCAGGAAGAAGAGTATCTAAGAGACACAGGGATGATCATCCAAACAGAAGCTCAGCTGTAGATGGATATTTTGGCAATCCATGGGGGGAACCCTGGTTCTTCTGGAATCTGAAACTATGCTGCAATTCTCACTCTGTCCTTGTCCAGAGACTAAATCTGCTCCCTCACTATTAGCAGTAGCTGGAAAATCCCTACAACACTGTAAAAACTAAATTATATATATATATTTTATGGGCAGAAGGGTAAAGGATTTTTTTCTTTTTTTGCGGTACGCGGGCCTCTCACTGTTTTGGCCTCTCCCGTTGCAGAGCACAGGCTCCGGACGCGCAGGCTCAGCGGCCATGGCTCACGGGCCCAGCCGCTCCGTGGCATGTGGGATCTTCCCGCACTGGGGCACGAACCTGTGTCCCCTGCATCGGCAGGTGGAGTCTCAACCACTGCGCCACCAGGGAAGCCCAAGGATTATTTTTATAGAAAAACTCCTGGTTTCCACTTCATATCAACTTTCTTGTGACTGGGCTTTCCAAAGAGAGCCCTCCTTACTGGCTTGCCATTTAGGGATAAGCCATTCCCCTATTCATTTAGGTCTGAGATCTGGAAGCATTCCTTAACCTATCAATTCAGCTAGGACAAAGGTGGAGTTTTAAAATCTAATTTGTACTATAACACATTTGTAAAGGAGAATTAAAAAAAAAACTGGAGCAAAAAGACATAAAGAAAAAAATTCTAATCCAAATTCAAACTCCACAATGTGTTTCGACTGGTTGGCATAATTCTTCATTCTTTCTGGAGAATGTCACCTTGAAACCCTCACTCTCAGGTCTTCGTCACCCCCCACTCCCCCCACCCCCAGCCCCGCCCACAACTCCCTCCTCTCCTTTGATTTACTTGCTGTGAAGGAGAAGAGCTTGAACAGAAGAACAGATCAAGTTCCTCATTGGAGTGGACAAGAAACAGTGAACTGAATTACAAAACCTGCATTAATATCACTTCATATAATCATGTC
>NW_021697406.1:0-3440 GCF_005190385.1 Monodon monoceros | reverse complement strand
TCCCCTAACCCTAACCCTTACCTGAAGCCTTACACTAACCAATCACCTAATCCTAAACTGAACGCTAACACTAACCCATACCCTAACAACTATGCTCACCCTAAACAAGTCGTACACTAAAGTGTACCCTAAATCGTCCCAGACCCATAACCCTATCCCTTACCCTTACCCGAAGCCTTACCCTAATCCGTCCCCTAATGACAACCCGTAAGCTAACACTAACCCGTATCCTAAAACGTATGCTTACCCTTCAACGTTGTCGTACCCTAACTTGTACCCTAAACAGTTCCCATCCCCTAACCCTAACTCTAACCCTTAACAGAACCCTTACCCTAACCTGTCCCCTAATCCTAACATATACACTAACACTAACCCGTACCCAAACACAAACGCTCACCCTAAACCGTTGTGGTACACTAACCTGTACCCTAAACTGTCCCCGTCCCCTAACACTATCCCTATCCCTAAACCTAACGCTTACCCGAAGCCTTACCCTAACCCGTCCCCTAATACTAACCCGTACGCTAACACTAACACGTACCCTAAAATGTACGCTCGCCCTAAAACGTTGTCATACCCTAAACTGTACTCTAAACTGTCCCCGTCCCCCAATCCTAACCCTAACCCTTACCTGAAGCCTTACCCTAACCCGTGCCCTAATCCTAAGCCGTACGCTAACACTAACTCATACCCTAACACGTAGGCTCAACCTAAATTTTGTCGTACCCTAACCTGTACCCTAAACAGTCCCCGTCCCCTAACACTAACCCTAACACTAACCTGTACCATAAGCAGTCCCCATCCCCAAACCCTAACCCTAACACTAACCCTTACCCGAAGTCTTACCCTAACCCGTACCCCAATCCTAACCCGTACGCTAACACTAACCGGTACTCTAACACATATGCTCACCCTAAACCATTGTCGTACCCTAACGTGTACCCTAAACCTTCCCTGTCACCTAACACTAACCCTAACCCTAACCCTTACCCGAAGGCCTACCCTAACCCGTCACCTAATCCTCACCCGTACGCTAACATTTACCTGTACCCTAACATGTACGGTCACCCTAAACCTTGGTCTTACCCTAAACTGTACCCTAAACCGTCCCCGTCCCCTAACCCTAACCCTAACCCTTATCCGAAGCCTTACCCTAACCCATCCCCTAATCCTAACCCGTAAGCTAACACTAACGCATACCCTAACATGTACGGTCACCCTAAACTGTTGTCATAACCTAGCCTGTAACGTAAACCGTCCCCGTCACCGTCCCCTAACCCTAACCCTAACCCTTACCCAAATCCTTACCCTAACCCGTACATTAATCCTAACCCGTACGGTAACCCTAACCTGTACCCTAACATGTACACTCCCCCTAAACCGTTGTCCTACCCTAAACCATCCCCGTCCCCTAAACCTAACCCTAAACCTAACCGTAAACCTTACCCGAAGCCTTACCCTAACCCATCCCCTAGTACTAACCGTATGTTAACACTAAACCGTACCCTAACACGTACACTCACCCTAAACCGTTGTCGTACTCTAACCCGTACCCTATACTGTCACTGTCCCCTAAACCTAACCCTAACCAAAACCCTAAACCTAACACTTACTGGAAGCCTTACGCTAACCCGTCCCCTAATACTAAAACGTAAACTAACACTAACCCGTACCCTATCACGTACGCTCAACCTAAACTGTTGTCATACCCTAACCTGTACCCTAAACCGTCCCCGTCCCCGTCCCCGTCTCCTAACCCTAACACGAACCTGTACCCTTAACCGTCCCCATCCGCTAACCCTAACTTAACCCAAACCTTAACACTTGCCCAAAGCCTTACCTTAACCCGTCCCCTAAAACTAACCCATAGGCTAAAACTACCCTGTACCCTAACACGTACGCTCACCCTAAACTGTAGTCGTACCATAACCTGTACCCTAAACCACCCCATCCGCTAACTCTAACCCTAACCCTTACCGATAGCCGAAGCCTTACCCTAACCCGTCCTCTAATCCTAATCCGTACGCTAACACTAACCGGTACCCTAACACGTATGCTGACCCTATAACGTTGCTGTACCCTAACGTCTATCCTAAACCGTCCCTGTCACCTAACCCTAACCCTAACCCTTACTCGAAGCCTTACCCTAACCCGTCCCCTAATCCTAACCTGTATGCTAACACTAACCCATACCCTAACACGAACGCTCACCTTAAACCGTTGTCATATCTTAACCTGTACCCTAAACTGTCCCCGTCCCCTAACCCTAACCCTTACCCTTACCCGAAGCCTTACCCTAACCTGTGCCCTAATGCTAACCTGTATGCTAACACTAACACATACCCTAACTCATATGCTCATGCGAAATGGTTGTCATACCCTAAGCTGTACCCTAATCCGTCCCCACCCCTAACCCTAACCCAAACCCTAACCCTTACCCGATGCCTTACCCTAACCCATCGCCTAAACCTAACCCGTACGCTAACACTAACCCCTACCCTGACACGTACGCACAGCCTAAACCGTTGTCGTACCCTAACATGTACACTAAATGGTTCCCATCCTCTAACCCTATCCCTAACCCTAACGCTAACCCTAAAACTTACCCAAAGCCTTACCCTAACCCGTCCCCTAATCCTAAACCGTACGCTAACACTAACCGTACCCTAGCACGTACGCTCACCCTAAAACGTTTTCGTACCCTAACCTCTATCCTAAACATCCCCGTCCCCTAACCCTAACCCTTACCTGAAGCCTTACCCTAACCCGTCCCCTAATCCTAAACCGAATGCTAACACTAACCCGTACCCTAACACCTATGCTTATCCTAAACTGTTGTCGTACACTAACCTGTACCCTAAACCATCCCTGTCCCCTAACCCTAACCCTAACCCTTACGCGAAGCCTTACCCTATCCCGGCCCCTAATCACAACCCGTACGCTAACAGTAACCCATACCCTAACACATACGCTCACCCTAAACAATTGTCGTACCCTAACCTGTAAACCAAACCACCCCCGTCTCCGTCCCCTAACCCTAACCCGAAGCATTACCCTAACCCGTCCTCTAATCCTAACCCGTAAGCTAACACTAAGCCAGACACTTACACGTACGCTCACCCTAAATCTTTGTCATACCCTAACCTTTACCCTAAACCATCCCCATCCCCTAACCCCAACCCTAACCCTAACCCATACCTAAAGCTTTGCCCTAACACGTCCCCTAATCCTAACCCATACACTAACACTAACCCATACCCTATCACGTATGCTCACTCTAAACAGTTGTCGTACAATAAACTGAATCCTAAACCGTCCCCGTCGCCTAAGCCTAACCCTAACCCTAACCCTTACCCAAAGCCTTACTCTAATCCATCACCTCATCCTAACCTGTACACTAACACTAACCTGTACCCTGACACCTACGCTCACCCTAAACC
>NW_021697405.1:0-1102 GCF_005190385.1 Monodon monoceros | reverse complement strand
CTCAATTAAGAATGCTTCATCTATAATAAGTAAAACTGTGATGAATACCTGTGGAAATTAATTTTCACTTCAAACTACCAAACTACCATTGCTGTTAAACACCTACAATGAAGACTGGCCTACTTCTCAAACTGATTCAGTGAAATTTTATTTTAGATATGGTTTATTAGGGGGCTTCCCTGTTGGCACAGTGGTTGAGAGTCCGCCTGCCGATGCAGGGGACACGGGTTCGTGCCCCGGTTCGGGAAGATCCCACATGCCGCGGAGCGGCTGGGCCCGTGAGCCATGGCTGCTGAGCCTGCACGTCCAGAGCCTGTGCTCTGCAACAGGAGAGGCCACAACAGTGAGAGGCCTGCGTATCGCAAAAAACAAACAAACAAACAAAAAATGCACATGCCTTTTGACTCAGAAATTCCGCCTCTAGGAATTTTATTCTAGGGAAAAACTGGAAATTGGCACAAAGATATTAAACACAGATGAATTCATTTTTGCAGAATTATGGAAAGAGGGGTAAGACGACTAGGTAAAAAGCCAGAAAACTGCAACAGGAGTTAGAAAGCTAAATCATGGTACATCTGTGGGATGGAGTACCTTGCAGCTTTTTAAATTGTGGAAGAATATTTTTAATGACATTCAACGTCTCTGATGTTGGATTACATTTCTGCATGACTGTTATACTTCAAAGAAAAGGTTACTCTAAAAAAATTAATAATATATTTGGCCATTCTCACTTAGTATGTGGTTGTATCATTTAGATGTGTTTTTCAGAATATGTGTTTTTCAGATTTTCAGAATATGGAATGCTAGTAAAAACCAACAGTCAAAGAATTAAACTGTAGAATATGATAACTTCAATATTTTATTATTTGGCCTTTGTCTACACTCCCCTCAGCTCCATATACATCTCTAAACTATGGCTAAGGAGGTGAGAATTAATATAATTAACAAAGGAGGCCAACATTATGAGCATCATGAAGGAAGAAAATAAGAGAAAAACTGATAATTAAAAAACTGTCTAACTATTTCTTGAATAAACCAAAATTTACTCAGTGAAACTTTAAATTTAATCACATTAAAAAAACAGAAAGAACCTAAAAATCTA
>NW_021697404.1:1049-2210 GCF_005190385.1 Monodon monoceros | reverse complement strand
AGTTGGCACATGTGTGTATGTGTGTGTATTCATATAATTTATACTTTTTCTCTATTTTTTTCCTTTGGTGTGAGCTAAGATTCTCTGCTTTTGTGACGAGTACTCCTGAATACTAATCCCTGAATTTAATTCACCAAAAATTGCCAAAAATAATAATAATATGGGGAAAGAGAGAGTGATAGAGGGAGAAGAAGAAACAATCAGGCAAGGGCAGTACTGTGAATTGTTAGGGTCTTATTAATAAGATTATGTTAGTCTAGAGGAAATGACCGTAAATATCATCAGTGAGCCCAGTTGGTCTTTACTGACTGCTAGACACATCCCTGAGTTCTGTTCTTAGTCTCCAACTGTATGATTACTGCTGTCTGGAAGTATTATTTGAACAACTAAAGTCACTTAATGGAAAAGGAATATGTCTTTAGAGAATCAACAGTAATTTTTCTATCTGATTAAAAAGGACTGTTGACTGTCTGGAAACCTCAGTCATATTTGTAAGCAGGAAAGCATTGGCTATTAAAAGTGGATGATGTAAAGAGATGAGCAGAAACTTTGGCGATAGGTATACCTGGATTTAATTCTCACTTGTACCACTTGGCAGCTGGATAGCCTTAGGCAAGTTTCATACCTCCCTGAAATTCACTTAATTCAGTCTGTAAAATGGCATAATAACTTATTATAGCATCCTTTTAGGAATTTTAAATCAGTTCTTGAAATAAAAGTACACAATATATAGACAAGTATGGATTCCTCAATAGGTGTTTGACCTTTCATTTCTCCAGTATCCCACCCGCATCAAATAAAGAAAAATACTTTTTAAAATTTACAAATATTTCATTGTTCTAAAGGTAAAGCCATAAAAATAGAAATAATCAAATGGCCTACTATCATACCATTAGAAGAAAAAAAAAATGGTGTTCATGAGAGTTCCATATTAGAATACAAGTTTTCCTTAGGTACCTGTTTATGTATGCTATTCTGCTCTTTACAATAAATAATTATATTTAAAAGACTTAATTCCTCACTTTTAAGACCTTATTAGTTTACAAATTACATATTGACCTATGCTAAATTTTATACCAACCCATGCTAATGAATTCAGTACAGAAAACAAAAAACACTGCACTCAAGCAAACTATATATATATATATATATATATATATA
>NW_021697404.1:0-949 GCF_005190385.1 Monodon monoceros | reverse complement strand
ATATATATATATATATATATATATATAACTTAAATGCATTTATATCCTACCGTGTCTCATAAAGCATTGTGGTATCTCAGCGGAATACAGACAATCAAATACAATGGCAAAAGCACTTAATATAAACAGGGCCAAGGAAACATAGACAGAAGATGAAGAAAAGATGAGGGAAATGTGAACAGGAGGACGTGTAGTTAATCGAGTTGTATGTTTTGACCTTAAGATTCTCTGTGTGGGGACTTCCCTGGTGGCACAGTGGTTGGGAATCCGCCTGCCCGTGCAGGGGACATGGGTTCGAGCCCTGGTCTGGGAAGATCCCACATGCCGCGGAGCAACTAAGCCCGTGCGCCACAACTACTGAGCCTGTGCTCTAGGGCCAATGAGCCACAACTACTGAAGCCCGCGTGCCACAACTACTGAAACCCCAGCGCCTAGAGCCCGTGCTCTGCAACGAGAGAAGCCACAGCAATGAGGAGCCCGCATACCACAATGTAGAGTAGCCCCCACTCGCCCCAACTGGAGAAAGCCCATGTGCAGCAACAAAGACCTAACACAGCCAAAAATAAATAATAAATAAATTTATTTTTTAAAAAAAGATTCTCTGTGGATAAAACAACATGTAAATAATTGGTTACAAAGCCACGTTATTTGAAGGTGCCAGACTGCACATTAACAGTCTGACACAAAGGGACAGCACAGGAAAACTATTCAAACATAAAGATTTTTAAATCTTTGCAGTTTGAAACCTTTTAGAGCAAGTATAATGAGCTCGACACACATTTCAACACTCAACATGTTAATCACATGTTCAAAGTATGTCTCAAAGTCATTGGAAATAGTTGCTGTCTCTGTCTCTGATATGTAAAACAGATCTGTGATGTGTAAAACTCAGGAGGTATTGATATCCACTTTTTGGCATCTGAACAGGAAACAAAGTTGTTTCGCAGTG
>NW_021697403.1:0-27881 GCF_005190385.1 Monodon monoceros | reverse complement strand
TATATATATATATATATATATATATATATATATATATATATATATACACATAGTCATTATGTTATGCACCTGAAACTAGGATAATGTCATATGTCAAATATCTCACAATAAAAAAAAGAAAAAAAAATGGAAAATGCCTGCTCTATAATTCAGTTAACAAAACTAGTCAACCAAATAAAATTAACCAATCAAATAAAACTTACTCTATTAGAAAATTCTGACTCTATTTTTTTTTCTGACTCTATTTTTAAGTTCAAATAAATGAATTAATATGTATCCCTGTGACCATCTTGTAATTTATTTTGTTCCCTGGATATGAAATAAGGTACCATCTTCCCCTTAATATTTCTTATACAAACTCTTTTTGCTTTGCTCTTTCCTGTTTCTCAAGGGCATTGCCTTTTTGAATTGTCTGTTTGTTTGATGCTCTGTTAACGTATACATTCCAGAACAAAGCATTATAGCAAGATCCAGAATGAGTGAGAGTGTGCCTTTCATAGTGAAGGGGAAAAGTGTTGTAAAAGGGGAGTTTTGAAAAGAAGAATCCATTGTACACAGATACATTCACAGACAGATCAAATCAGAAAGGAGACCATATGAAATATCTGAAAGTTAATACTCTTAAACCTATTCATGCTCATGCACCACTGGAAGATTTTTGTGTTCTCCGACATTGGTCTAGGCTATGACATACGTGTACAAGTAGAATTTCACCTTTATAGACTATACACATCTTTGACTAAATGTTCCCAAATATCTTTTTAAAGTGTACCAGTATAAAGGTTAGATAACAGTTTATGAGAGCTTCAATTTCTCCATAATCTGCCAGTCCTTTAATTTACTAGATTTTTGTATTTTTGCCAATATTATTATGAAATGGTATCTTGTTTTACCTTTCATTTGCCTAGTCAGTGGTAAGATTAAACATATTTTCATATATTTATTTGCCATTTCAGTTTCTTCTATGAGCTGCCTCTTCATTTCTTTTGCCCATTTTTTCTGTTGGGATTGTTATCTTTTTCTTGAGTTCATTATATGAGTTCTATGGGTTGTAAATATGTTTTAATTTGTGGCTTGTCCATTAACTTTATGGTATTTTTTGTGATACACAAGTTTTTTGTTTTAATATTGATAGATGTATTAATGTTTTATGGTTTCAGCTTTTAGTGTTTTTTTAAAAAAAATACTATGCTGTTGCTGTTTTTCACATCTAGATTTTAAATCTGCAGTTTACATATTGACTAATCCATCCTCTTCCACTGTTTTGAAATGAATCCTCTGTCAAATGCTGAGTTTCTGTGTGTGGAGTCTCTTTCTGGGCTCTCTGTTATGTTCCATTGGTGTATTTGTTTGCCCTGCCCAATTCTGTTTTAATTCCTGTTGCTTTATAATAAGTCTTAAAATCTGATAGGGCCATAGTCTTACTCGGTTCTTTAAGAGTCCCTCATCTATCCTTAAGTCTTTGCTTTTATAAATATAAGTTTCATAATTCAGCTTGTTCAGCTCTGTGAAAAACCTTAGTTTTTGTTAGAATTGCATTAAATATATAGATTAACTTGGGACATTTAGGCATAATACTGAATTTTCCCATTCATAAACATGATTTAGAGTTTCCATCCATCAATAAAATTTTCTTTCTCTGTAAAAAAAGTTTGGCGTATCTTTTGTTTGATTTATTCTTAGGTACTCTGTAGTTCTTGTTGCTTTTATGAATCATGTATTTTTTTAATCACACTTCCTAATAGATTGTGACTGGTGTGTAGTAATGCTTTTGATTTGTAAATGTTGATATTTTATCAGTAACCCTCCCAAACTCTCATATAGGCAATCATTTAGGACTCAGAATACTTCTGTTTCTTTCTGCTCTTCTGTTTCTCATTTTTTCTCATCAAGTTATTGACTGGCAATGTCTCTGCTACAGTATTTATATGACACTTCTTCTTAAAAAAAGAAATAAGCTCAGTAACTCACTGTTAAGCTTTATATGAGTATCTTCCAAAACCTACATATATATGTTAAGATACTCTTAACCTTAACCAAGGTTTTTCCACCTCAGCACTATTGACATTTTGGGCCAGATAACTGATTCTTTTTTGTGGGAGACTGTGCTGTACATTGCAGGGTTTTTAGCAGTATCCTAGCCTCCCTACATTTATGAAAACCAAAATATTACCAAATGTTTCCTGGCGGGGGTGGGGGGTGGGCAGAGTCGCACCTGGTTGAGAATTATTGCCCGAAGTCAATTAAGGAAGTTACTTTTTATTCTGTTTACTAAGAGTTTTTATCATGAAAGGGTATTGAATTTTAACAATGCAATTTCTGTATCTGCTTAGATTATCATTTTTTCCTCCTTTAATCTATTAATATAAATTACATTATTATTTTCTAATGTTAATCTGTGGTACAATTTTTTTAGCACATGATAGTCTGAAAATTATGCAAAACTATGATACTTTTCTTCAGTTTTGGGGGGGAGGGGTGAACATTAAAACAAAACAATGCAAATTAGATCCCATGTTAGAAACTGAATTTTAATTGCTATCATTAAAGCCTATTTTACCTATTTTGTAATACAATTTGCCTGTTTTTCTAATGATCTGATTTTAAATAACCTATTTTGGGACTTCCCTGGTGGCACAGTGGTTAAGAATCCGCCTGCCGATGCAGGGGACAGGGGTTCAAGCCCTGGTCTGGGAAGATACCACATGCCGCAGAGTATCTAAGCCCGTGCGCCACAACTACTGACCCCACGTGCCACACCTACTGAGGCCCACGTGCCTAGAGCCCATGCTCCACAACAAAGAGAAGCCACTGTAATGAGAAGCCCGCTCACCGCAGCGAAGAGTGGCCCCTGCTGGCCGCAACTAGAGAAAGCCCACGTGCAACAACGAAGACCCAACGCAGCCAAAAATAAATTTTTAAAATAATAATAAATAAATAAATAGCCTATTTTGGGGTTTACTCCATTTGAATAATCAAGTGTTACATGTACTTTTTTAAGACGTAATAAATCACCTGTAAATTTATTGGATGACTATCTCATTTAAATATCAAAATGATAAAATAGAATTTAACAAATTCTTCAATAAATAATGTATTTGCTTTAATTAAATGTATAACAAAGGAATAGGATGTTGATTATTCATAAATAACGGGAAATTAGTGGCAAAATCAGATATGATTATTCATTCAGTTCTAAATGCTATGTAAACATTATCTACTGCTGGTCTCCACAATGGAAATAGGCAGTGTCACCTTAAGTCCAGCTGCCATTTTTCCTCTAAACATTCTCTTACAACTGTATTTTCATAATATTTGGACTAAAAGCAACTTTTCTGGTGGTTGTTTTAGCATTACTATGGAAATGAAACCACATGGAAGTAGAAATACTGTGATAATTTCAATAGACTTAAAGTGGAGTTGTAATAATATCAATAAGAGGTGGAAAAATGACATTTCCAATCATAAACCGTAAGTTGACTGGGTTTAGGTAACAATGTGAGATAAATTTCATTATAAACTATTTTAAAGAATCTTGCCTAAAATAATTTTTCTTTTTCTTTCCTCTTATAGTCACGTTCTATATCTAGTTCCACTGTGATGGCAGCTCAGCCCGTTTATCAGCAACCTGCAAATCACTACCAGGTAAACATTAAATTACAATGAAGATCTTTGATACTTTGTCCTTTTTTGAGTAAGTTTCATTTTAATCTTTCTCATGCAAATACTCTCGTAATTAAAAAGAGGTAGTTAAGCCTTGATAACAGTGGCATTCTTTTTTGATGAGGGATCTAAACAATGTCATACAAGAAGATGGACTGTTTACTTCCTTTTATCAAATGTAATGAGGTCAGTTTTGCTCCCCTGGTTAGCATAGAAATAATTCCCAAAGTTAGATAAAGATGTTGGACCACAAGCTGATATTTGTTTAATGCTACTGTGACCATTATGTCAGTTTAATAAGTATATATTAGAATAAATAATATATTATGGTTTATATTATGACAGTCCCTTTTAGTTAACCAACACTCTTTTCATTAATTCTTGTGGGAGACTGAGGGTAAGTGAACTCTAATGCCAGACCATTTTGGTGTTTTGTAGATAAAGTGTAATTGGAACACAGCCATATTTGTTTACATATTGTCTGTGGCTGCTTTTGTGCTGCAGTGGCAGAGTTAAGTAGTTGCAACAGAGATATACGGCCTGCAAAGCTTAAAATATTTACCCTCTGGCCCTTTACAGAAAACGTTTGCCAACTTCTTGTCTGTAGCATTCACAAATAATATCGCATTCCTTTATACCTTTGAACTAGTGGAAGAGACTTTATTTCTGGGGGGGGGGGTTTTTTCATTTTAGACTTTTAAAATAGACCCACATGAAATGTTACGGTTACTGGAATTATTTTTAGTGTTAGACTAGGTTTTGGGGAGGTCACTTATTTTTCAATTCTGTTACTATGCTAAATATAAAATTATCTAAAGTGTTTCATTCACTTAGTAAAAATGAAAGTAACTTAATGGCATTTATTTAAAGTATATATGTAGGGACTTCCCTGGTGGTGCAGTGGTTGAGAATCTGCCTGCCAATTCAGGGGATACGGGTTCGATCCCTGGTCTGGAAAGATCCCACATGCCGCATAGCAACTAAGCCCAAGTGCCACAACTACTGAGCCTGTGCTCCAGAGCCCACACACCACAACTACTGAGCCTGCGTGCTGCAACTACTGAAGCCTGCACACCTAGAGCCTGTGCTCCGCAACCAGAAAAGTCACCGCAATGAGAAGCCCGTGCACTGCAATGAAGAGTAGCCCACGCTTGCCGCAACGAGAGAAAACCCGGGTGCAGCAACAAAGGCCCAACACAGCCAAAATTAAAAATAAATAAAGTATATATGTTGTGTGACTATTCCTAATTCAAACTTTTGAGAGGCCTCAAAGACAACATTAAGTACCAGGCCATTTAACATGACAAGCCAAAAGTTGTGAAACCAGTTTTGGGACCCTTAGCTTATTGCCCACCTGGAGCATGTGAAAGCATGAGGTTAAAAAGGGAGATTGGTAATGAGGGCTTTTTAACAAGAGAGTTGTTAGAGTGCTATGGCATTTCCCATTCTCCTCAACCAAGTGAAGGTGACTTCAGAGAATGACTAAGAGAGTTTAATATTTGTCCCCTGAAATTTGTGAGACAGTATCACTTGGGCGTGACCTCTCCTTAAAAAAAAAGCCTGAAGAAGAAGCTGGAGTGGTCTATGGAGGCAGAGCCAGAAGAGAAGGCTACGGTAGGAATGTGCTGCACGTCTCACAGCAGCAAAGGTTTATGTTTCCCAAGAGCAAGATATGAACCTCACAGAAGAGACTCTTTCCAAAAGACTTTAAGGTGACCCCAGGAGAGAAAAATATCTGTGTGAAGTAGAGTCCTAGAATCAAGGTCTAGAATTGCAGTCAGAAGTTCTCAGCAGGGAGATCACCAAAGGAACAAAGTACCTAACCAGAGTGTCAGCATTTGCAATCTGCCACACGCCAAACAGTGATCTATCCTAATTTTTATCCAGGGGCAAGGAAAAACAGCTCAACACAGTGGTTTTTATTTGTTTGTTTGTTTGTTTTACCCTTTGAAAAGTTTATTTTTGTTGAAATATAGTTGATTTACAAGATTATATTAGCTTCAGGTGTACAACATAGTGAGTCAAATTTTTTATAGATTATACTCCATTTATAGTTATTATAAAATATTGGCTATATTCCCTGTACTGTACAATATATCCTTATAGCTTATTTATTTTATACATAGTAGTTTGTACCTTTTAACCCCCTACCTTTATTTTGCCCCTCCCCCTGTCCCTCTCACCACTGGTAACCACTAGCTTCAACACAATGCTTTTAAAGTGCCAGGGATGAGAAAGACTAAAGTTGCTTTCTTTCTGCTTGCACCTTGTGGAGACCAGCTCCTCCTTCATTAATTGATTACATATATACATACATGACATAGACGTATTCTGAATAGAACTCTGATACAATTTAATTTTATACTTTGGCTCTGGTTTTCCACTTGACACAAATTATAAAATTGGAAGTATATTACCTAGATATACTCGGGAAAGATTTTTGTACCAATTTGTAACATAGTATTTTGCAATGTAAGAAATAATTTCACTTCACATATTTCTTTACAGTTATATATTTATTCATCATCATTCTGCCCTAAAAATTGCCACTCTGATAATATCTTCCCTTGCTCTTTCTTTTTACAAATTCTGAGATTGATAGTTTTATCAATTTTTGTTAGTCAATATAAAATAGATAAATAGTGAGAACCTGCTGTATAGCACAGGGAACTCTGCTTCACTTCACTGTACAGGAGAAACTAACACAATATTGTAAAACAACTATACCCCAATAAAAATTTTTAAAATTTACAAAAAAATAATAAATAAGCAGCATCCTTTAGCAAGCAAAACAGAAATTTTTGTTAGTCAAATCAGATAATGCCTGGTTCAATCAGTATTTATCTCCTTTGTATTTCTTACTTCATAAGTAGATAGTGATTTTATTTATCTAACAAATCTACATATATGTCATTTTATTTCAGATTTTTTATTAAAATATTATCTTAAGAGATTATACATTATCCTGCCTTTTTTAATATGGTATACAGAACATAGACCTCACGTTATCTTGGTCATCATTATAACACAGTGATGTAATCCATTAGAAATTGATGTGGTCAGCATGAAATTAACAGTTTAGATGGTAGATTCATGGGATCTTCTTTTTTTCTGTTTTTTTACTTTAATAATTTAAAAAAGCCTTTTTAAATGTGGAGAATAAGTTAAAAGTAAAACATTTATTATTAAGGAATAATACAACTAATTTAAGAAATAATAAGTCTATGTTCTATATTATCATCTTACAATAAGTACCTTAAGTAATTTGACCCTCTTTTTTTTTAAATAACAGCTTTATTTAGATATAATTCACATACCATACAATTTATCTTTTCAAAGTGTACAACAGAGTGGTTTTTACTAAATTCACAAAGCTATGCAACCATACCACCAAAAAAAAAAGCTTACCCATTTGTAGGCATTCCCCTTATGCCTCCTCCCAGTCCTAGGCAACCAGTAATATACTTTCTGTCTTTATAGATTTGCCTGTTCTGGACATTATTTGGATATATACCGCATTTTGTGTATCCGTCTTACATTGATGGACATTTGGGTTGTTTCCACTTTTCAGCTTTTACAAATAATGCTGCTATGAACATTCATGTACAGATTTTTGTGTGGACATACGTTTTCATTTCTCTAAGATCTTATACCTAGGAGTAGAATTGCTGAGTCATATGGTATCTCTGTGTTTAACCTTTTAAGGAAGTGTCATACTTTCCAAAGGCTGCACCATTTTACACTCCCACCAGCAGTTTATGAGGGTTCTAATTTCTCCACATCCTTGCCAACACTTATTATCTACCTTTTTGATTATAGCCCTCCTTGTGTATGTGAAGTGATATCACAGTGTAGTTTTGATTTCCACAGCCCAAGGCTAATGATGTTGAATATCTTTTATATGCTTATTGGCCATTTTTGTATATCTTCTTTGAGAAAATGTCTATTCATATCCTTTACCAGTTTTTATATTGGGTTACTCACTTTTTACTATTGAGTTATAAGGGTTCTTTGTATATTGTAGATACAAGTTTCTTATCAGATTCTTACAATCTTATAAGTTTCTTATAATTTGTAAATATTTTCTCCAATATTGTGGGTTTATTTTCACCTCCTTGATGGTGTCTTCTGAAGCACAAAAGTTTTTCAGGTTGATGAAATCCAGTTTATCCTTTTTTTCTTTTGTTGCTTGTGCTTTTGAGGTCATAATTTTTCTAATTACCTGGTTCAAAGTCACAAAGATTTGCACCTATGTTTTCTTATAAGAGTTTTATAGTTTTAGCTCTTACATTTAGATCTTTGTTCCATTTTGAGTTAATTTTTGTATATGGTTTGAGGTGTAGGGGTCCAGCTTCATACTATCGCATGTTGATATTCAGTTTTAACCCTTGTTTATAATCTGGGTGGGTGTTTTTTTTTTCATTTTAGGCCCCTGCACAGTGTCTACCAGGTCAGTGGCAGTGGGGTGTTCCTCAGGTAAATATTAAATTTTTTCCTTGTTTTTGTGAAGACTGCCTGAATATTTAAGTCAGGAGAACTAGATTTGAGACCTTCCTCTTGTATTTATTAACTGTGATACATTTGGCAATTCATTTACTCACTTTATTTCTCAGCTTCCTCATTTGCAAAGTGGAAGTAATGATACTATACTGTTGAAAGTTTTCTCACATGATTTTTGTGATGGTCAAATGAGATCATGTAAGTGAAAGCATTTTATGAATAAGTGAGCGCTATGTAAACTGAAATGAAAATTTACTTCTTTTTACTATTAGTATTATTAGAAAATTTAGCATTTTTCTAGCTTTACTTCAGATTTTGCTTGTTTTATTTATGCTCCTAAATAAGTATTCCATCTCCCAACTTTTGATAACAAATAGTGTACCATCAAAAAGATTGTTTAATGATGGAAAGTCAGAAAGCCGAGAATAGACGTTTATGACAATTTAAATACTATAGGTTATATTATTACAACCTTTAATTGTGATCTTAATGATTATCTTAATTTATATATAAGATTCTAAAGTGCTAAGAAATTTTAGTACTTATAAGTGATAAAGTTATTAATAACATCTACACAATTGGAATTTATAACAACCCAGAGTTCCTAGTTTGTTGCTAAGATACTTCTGTGCTGTCCCTGAAAAACAACTTTAGGAAAATGTGAAACCAATATTTCTCTCGTGTGTTGGGTAAGTCATTTGTTTTAATTGAAATAACCAATCTGATTTTAATTAGAAGTATGGTTTTGTGTTTTAGTCTCCTGCCTCTTCTGCTCCATTCTTACACCTGCAACCTTCTGAGGTTATTTATCAACCAGTGGAAATTGCACAGGATGGTGGATATGTTCCTCCTCCGCTGTCTCTGATGGAAGCTTCAGTTCAAGAGGTATGTGTTAGTCTCAAAGTAAGTTATCTATAACCACTTCCTCTTAACACTTATTTATTTTTCTTTTCTAAAGATATTTATTCAAGACCCTCATTGAGGTTGAATATCTTATGTTTTCTTTGATTTATTCACATCTCTTCCCCTTTTTTATATCTAAGAACGCTTCATCTTAGACTTCTTCACTAACTAATTCTGAACCATTTCTCAAATCTGTTCACTCTACTAGGCTATTCCCTGACTCAGTCCCCTTGAAAGAGTAAGATAAATGCTTCTCCTTCTGGTTTGCCTGTCAATCTGTATTGTTACTAACAGTCTGTCAATTAAAAGTGTATAAAAATGAAGTCAAAGAAGAAAATAATCTTTAAAAAATTCTTCCTTCAAAAATGTAAATCAAATTTATTTTATAACTGTAAACTGTAAATATTATTTTCCATGTGTTTAAATTATATTTGCAAACCATTACTAATAACCTCATCATCTATATGCCAGAAATTGTACATCGTATGTTTTAAATATGTTGTGAAAGATTGGGTACCTACTGGGTATCTATTAATACCCACATCCCAATTTGAGTGTATTTTTGTAATTATTATTATTGCTAAGGTTTATAACATAATTTTTCTGGAACAATAATTTCCACAATTTTGGATCTTAATGTTTACTATCAATACTTTTACTATAATTTCTCCATTCTTCATCTCACCCTCCATTTATCACTCGGTTGACTGAATCTGCAAGCAGTCTTTGTTAAAGAAGGCTTATATGTGCTATATACTCTCTGAGTTTGTACATCCTTGTTTGTTCAACATGTTTGTTGTCTATAAGTCTGAAAGAAGTTAAGACTAGCTATAAAATAGCTGCATCATACTTGTATAAGTTTGCTAAGGCTGCTGGAACAAAGTACATGAACTGGATGGCTTAAAAAATAGAAATGTATTTTCTCACAGTTCTGGAGCCTAGAAGTCCAAAATCAAGGTGTTGGAAGAATTGGTTCCATCTGAGGACTGTGAGGGAAGGATCTATTCCAGGCCTTTCTTCTTGGCTTGTAGATGACCACTGTCTCCCTGTGTCTTCACATTATCTTTCCTGTTTCTAGGTCCAAGTTTCCCATTTTTATAAGGATACCAGTCATACTGTATTAGTTTCCACCCTAATGACCATACTTTAATTTGCTCACTTCTGTAAAGACCCTTTCTCCAAAGAAGGTCATACTCTGACATACTGGGGGTTAGGACTTCAACACGTAAGTTTTAAGAGAACACAATTCAACCCATAACAACACTTTTTTCTCTTAGAACTTCTAGTCTACTGTTTTCTGATGTTCAGTATAGCTGTAAAGAAGTTTGAAACCAGCCTGACTTTACCCCTTATACGTAATTTGCTTTTTCTTCCTGTGTGCCTGAAAAGTCTGTCTTAACTTGAAATCACTTCACCAGGATATGTCTTGGAATTTATCAGTCTTTATAATATTTTTCCTGGGACACAATTTGCTCCTTTGACTCTCAGGCTAGTTTTTTATTTCAGTTTCTTTTTTCCTGTTAGAACTTTGAAAAAAAAATTTTTTATTCCAGTGTGTTTCTTCTTCTTCAGGAATACCATTTATGTATATGTTAGATCTCTTTTTTGTCTTTCATATCTGTCATCTCTGAGGTAATTTATCATAGTAGTTTTTAATGTTTTATATGCTTTTTCAAGACAATTATGACTATATTTTTCATTGTGTTTAGTCTACTTTTTATTGTGACTAATGAAGATTTCATCTCTATTTTATTTTTATCTTTTTTATCCCAAACTCTGATGCTTTGCTTACATCATTGCCTGTAAATGTTGTCTGTTGGCTTAAAATCTTTTTGGAGCTCTTTATAGAGATCATGTTATTATAATTTCTTTAAGAGCTAAAGAATTATATTTATCTGAACTTTTCTACTATTTTCTGGAGTGATTTCTCATCTTTTTCTTTTTTTCCCCTTTTTGCTTTTCCCTTGATGGAGTTGGAGAGGATGAGAAGAGTCTTAGGTTGCTTCCTTTTCCTTCATATCTTTACATGTCTTTAAATGATGCCAGTTATTTTTTGAAATACAGGGTAGGAGAAGCATGCTGTTGTCTTAAACAGCCTACCACCAAGTCTGCTTATGTCTCCTGCTTGAGATGCTCTTCCCTCAGTTTTTAGCATTCTGGAGATCATTTGGCTCCTGGCAGTCTCTTTTTTTGTAGATTTTCTGTATGGGGGTGTAATAATTGTTACTTCACTTTCCACTTGCACCCTGCTTCACCTCCAGCAATGTTCCTCAGCTATAATGCAAGGTAGTAGACCACAAAATAGTGAAAACCTTATTTCTCCTTCAATTCTGCCTCCCCTGCTGTTAAGTAAAATTGGATCTCTGTGAAGATCTTTCCTCCTTCTGCCTTGGCCTGACACACCCCTACACTTGAGACTAAAGAATCTTTGAATAGGCCTTTCAGAACATTTACCTTCAGGGAAATTATAACCTTCCTCAGGCTTCAGAATTCTCCCTTGTATTGGTCCAAATTGCATAGCATTTGGCAGACATTCTACATTGTGATTCAGGATCGTGGACACTTCCTCGTTTACTTGATGATGGCATTTTTAAAATCTATCTTTTGTTCTTTTTGTTGTTTTCTGGTTTTCAAGGAGGGGAACAGTGAGGTAAGAATGCTTTTACATTAGGTTTTTAGCCATAATCTACTTTGGCACTGAACCATATTCTTAATTCCTGACATCAGGTAACTTATCAGGTTATATTTCACTATTTAGTGGACTCTAATAAGACTTTTCTGGAACTATTGCTTCTATTAGCTTATAACTTATACCATTAATTTTATGATATTTCCATACAAAATGATATAAGCATATTTTTATTTTAATATTGTTTCTGGTAGAAGATATAAGTCTAATATATAACTTAATAAATAGGGTGGGGTGGTTTATATTTTAAGTGTTTTTTCCCTAAAATTAAAAAACACAGGGCTTGTTCTTATGAGTTTGATAGTTAGATTCCCTAAAATATAAAAATGAATTAACATTATTTCTCACTTATTTCAGTAGCTATTTCCCCCTTCACTCTTAGAATATAGTGCCTTCTACTTTGCAAAGTAAATAGAAACTACTTTGTGGAAACCAACTCAGCTTCCAGTCCCCAACATACAAACTTACCTGACTCATAACCCATCCTTAGCTTCTTATATTTTTTTAGTAACCTTTCTCATCCAAGGTTATTTGTGCCTCTTTGCTCTGGATACTATAACTTCCCTCTTCCTCAGGGACCACATTACACTATTATCCTTCTTTTCTCATGTATTTTAAGACATTTTCTCTCCATTGGTTCATAGCTTCACCACTTACTAGTGTGTTTCTTTGAGTAATCACTTAACTCTTCACAGGGTTGGTTTTGTAATATCCACATTAATAACATAAAGACATCCGGAAAATCTATTTTGCAAGATTGATGCAAAGATTAGAGTTGTTGTATACAGAAAGTTCTTTGTATAGTGCCTAGCACCTGGTAGGAGATAATTACTATCCTTTGACACACCCCCACCAATGCCTTAATTCTCTTCTACCTTTCAAAGCTAAGCTTGAAAAATTACTCTACATCTAGTATTTCCACTGCCTCACTACCCATTCTCCCCTCACCTGCTAAAGTCTACTTCATTACCTTTCCACTGAAGCTGCCTTTGATAAAGTTCCTCAGTGATTCCCTAATTGCCAAATACTTTCCTTTCTTTTCAGTCTTTCTTGACCTGTCAGAGACATTGGACATACTCCCTGAAACTCTTCCTACCTTTGGTTTCCATGATACTGCTCTCTTCTGGCAATCCTTTTACCTCCTTTCATTTTCCTTTGTAAGCTGATCTTTTGCTCCCCATGATTTCATATTCGATTCTACATTGTTTCACCCTACATACTCACTCTGATGTTATCATCCATACTCATCTCTCTAACCCCAGCCTCACTTCTGAATTTTAGACCTGCACTCTCCAGTACAACAATAACCATTACCACATGAGGCTATTGAGCACTTGAAATGTGCGGCTGGTCTGAATTGAGATGTGTTGTAAGTGCAAAATACACACCAAGTTTTAATGACATAGTATGAAAAATGAATGTAAAATTTATCACTAATTTTATATTGAATACACTTTAATATATTTTTAATATATTTATTTAAATAAAATATATTACTGGAAATTAATTTTACTTGTTTCTTTTTACTTTTCTAACATGGCTACTGGAAATTTTTCTTTCAGTTTTATTGAGATATAATTGACATACAGCACTGTGTAAGTTTAAGATGTACAGCATAATGATTTGATTTACATACATCATGAAATGATTATCACAAGTTTGGCGAACATCCATCATCTCATATAGATAGAAAATTAAAGAAATAGGAAAAAACTTGTGTGTGATGAGAACTCTTAGGATTTACTCTCAACAACCTTCCTATATAACGTACAGCAGTGTTAATTATATTTATCATGTTGTACATTACAGCCCTAGTACTTATTTACCTATAACTGGAAGTTTTTACCTTTTGACTGTCTTGATTTTAATTAACATGTAGTTCACATTATTTCTATTAGTGCTGCTTTAGAGCCACATCTACAATAGCTTTTGATTGACTGTATACCTCTACTAGAAGTCCTACAATATCTCAACTTTTATGTGTTACAAAACTAACTTCTTCTCTTTAACCCCCTCACAATAACATAAACATCAAACTTGCTTTTCTTATATTCCATATTTCACTGAATAGTGCCACCATCTGCTGGAAAAGCCATAAATCTGCTTTTACATGATCTGTTCCCTTCCTGTTACTCTACTGCCTCATCTTTCAGCTGTCATTCGGTGAATAATCTTCCTTCCAGCTGTACCAAACAACCTACACAGGTCTCCCAAATGAGGTGTGCTCTTAGTTGCCTCTCTGCCTTTTCACATACTGTTCCCACCTTCTCTCCCTAATTCTTCAAATTCAAGCATAAACTCCACTAGAAAACTTCCCCTGACCCCCTCCCCAACTTTCTAAAGCTACATCAAGTAATTCTTTTCTTTCCCATGCATCCCTAGATATGTGTCATAGGACTTAGGGTAATTTTGATTAGTCTGTCTCAGATAAGTCTATAAGTGAATTAAAGATAGAGAATGTGTTTCTCATCTGTGTTTCTCCATTGTGTAGCAAAATGCCTAGTAAATCGTAATGCTGAATAAATATTTTTAATTAATAAATGAAAAACAATATTTTTTTTCTTTGTTTTGTTATAGCCTTATTCTGATCATGGAGTTCAAGCAACATATCACCAGGTTTATGCTCCAAGTGCCATTGCTATGCCTGCACCTGTGATGCAGCCTGAACCAATTAAAGTAAGAAGTTTGTTTGGATTTTTTTCTGTTATTCTCAGTCATATTTCAAGTTTTCCAAATTTCTCTTCTGAAAAGAAACAAATTTGGATATTTATGTCACATTTGCAATCAGAAGTACAGAATTAGTTAATTATTTCATGTGAAGGAAATACAATTCTAAACTAGCTATAATTTCTATGAATTAGCTTTGAACAACTTATAAACCACACATGGTCAAAACTTTTTATTTACTGTAGTAAAATATATATGACTTAAAATCTTCCATTTTTAAGTGTACAGCTAAGTGGTATTAATTACATCCACATTGCTGTGCAACTGTCACCACTATCTAGTTCCAAACTTTCTCATCACCCCAAATAGAAACTCTGTACCCATTAAGCAATAACTTTATATTCTTCTCTCTGCAGTCCCTGGTAACTTCTAATCTACTGTCTCTATGAATTTGCCTAGATACTTCATATACTAAGATTTTTATTATGTTAATGGCATGTAACATTTATGGGGAGATGAAAACAGTTAATGATCTACTCTTCCAGTTTGGGAATTTTGTGCTCATGCACCTTAAATCAGATCCAGGCCAGGAGTGGTAATCTAGTTAGATCCATGTGTGTATTCAATATATAAATATATCAGGGAAATGTGACTACATCTCTAAGAACCCAAACTGATTAACTATTATGATGGTACTATGAATCTTGCTTGCAGTGTACTCTTTACAATAAAATGATGGAGGTTAGCGATTTCACACTCATATTTTTGCTTCTGACCCAGACCATATATTGGAACTCAATACCAGGACAGTCTACTTTAAGGAGCCTCCACAGTCTTTCGAATCTCCTCACCCCTTCACTGCATTCCTTCACTGCTCTTGCCACTGTACTGCAAACATGGACTAAAATCATAATTTTGACCTAATACCAAAGCCTAAAGTGTTAGTAAACGTTACTTATAGAGAGCTCATTATAGTATCAAAATCTTCTAAAACAAACTTCTCCTAATGTTAATACTTTCTCCAGATACACTTCTTTAGAAATAGCTGAAATAGCTATGCCATATTAGATAATCAATTGCAGATTATATATATATTATACACACACACATTATATATATATATAAACACAAATGATTGAAGTTGTACTTCTAAATAATTCCAATAGAGGATAGAGTGGTAGTTGGATAGGAGAAATTTCCAAAGAATATTAATGTTAAACATCCTTGATTTAAAGTTTAATTCTTCTAGTTTAAGAGTATACACTTTTCTACATTTTCTTAAATCTGTGAGTAGGTAATTCAGAAATTGTACAGAGAAACTGGTATCTTATTCTTTATCATATAAAAATTATACATATGTTGAATATAAATCATAACAGTGGTGTGAATAGACACCTTTCTTTGTGCATATAAGCATAAAACTGGAATCAGAGATCTGCCTCTTGCTTGTCTGGAGAAATGCTGCTAAGAGGAACTTTACCCTTTCTATCCTGATACAGATCTTTGCTCTGCTGTGCCACAGGCTAAAGGCTAACAAAACCACTGACTTGTTTCTATTTGTATTTAATCTGTCTTGTTAAGGCTTATAATAATTCTGGTTTTCACATGGGATACATCCTAGGGAAGATTTTGGTCCTGACAGAGTTAAGATTTCAGGACTAGGGAAGAGTTTAAGAGCTATGAACTGTGGTTAACTAGCTTACTCCAAAGCCCACGTCTCACACAACTGTAATTAGATTTCATCGAATCTGAGCTAGCATGGATTATACAACACACCATTATTTTATGTATCACTATGAAAGAAAAAAACCTTGCCATCAATTGTAAATGTATACTGATTCAGAGTTTTTGAAATATGAAAAGATGTATATCTCAGAATCAATGAAGTTTGGCATGTTTTATTTTTATTCATTTATTTATATTTTTTGGCTGTGCTGTGCGGCATGTGGGAACCTAGTTCCTGGACCAGGGATCGAACCCATGCTCCCTGCATTGGAAGCACAGAATCTTAACCACTGGACCACCAGGGAAGTCTCTGGCATGTTTTATTTTTAATTTAGATATGCAGGATTGTAGGAAGCTTGAGTTGAGGGGCAGAAAAAAAACCCACAATTCCCCTTTTGTTAGAGATGAGGGGAAACAAAGAAAATTCAATTAAATAAACCTTCAAAATCAAAACTGCAACACAGGGCTTTTGTATAGAGTTTTATATTTCCTATTTTATCTTTCAAGGTTGAAGGTTCCATGTATTTTATACTCAAATATTTTTCTTTAGGTGATTTGATGGCACTCAATAGAAAATGGTGCCCCACTCAGCAACAGAAACTCCAAAACCAATTCTATAGTTTTCTAAAACTATACAATCTTGTAGACATACTTTACTATACAAATTTTGCTGTGTGGAAAATTATCTACTTTTGTTTATAGTGCATTTGTATTATAATATAGAAATATTAATCCACAAATGTTACTAAATCAATAGGAGACGATTGTTTCCTAAAATTTATTAAAGTAGACTAATATTAAAATATTGACATTTGAAACATTAACCTCTTTTCTTCCTATGCAAATTTTCCCTGGTGTACCAAAAACCTTGGTGACTTAAAATTATAGAAAAGTTGGGCTTCCCTGATGGCGCAGTGGTTGAGAGTCCGCCTGCCGATGCAGGGGACACGGGTTCATGCCCCGGTCCGGGAAGATCCCACATGCCGCGGAGCGGCTGGGCCCATGAGCCATGGCCGCTGAGCCTGCGCATCCGGAGCCTGTGCTCCGCAACGGGAGAGGCCACAACAGTGAGAGGCCTGCGTACCGCAATTGTAGAAATACTCCTTGGAAGAATTTGAGCCTATTGTTTTTATAAAAAAGTGTAAGGTGTAAGTCATTTTTAAAACTCTATTATAATTTTAAGGATGTTAATTGTATATATCCAGAAGTAATGATTTCAGACATCAAAACTATCTTAAAGCAACAAATCTAATCAATAAAATAGAGACCTTATCCAGAGTTCAGAGCACAAGTCTAACTGCTATAAATGACTGTTTGCCAGAAGCTACTCACTGACGGTAAGCCACAGGCTACTGTATTCTGTCAAATCAAATAATACATTGTAAATCAGACAATATAGAAACTATTTATTAGGTTAACATGGTATTAATTAGGGTATCATTCCCTAATTCAGCAGAGTCACATACAGAATTAATTTTAAAGTCAATGAAGCAAAATCACATAATGTCAAAATTATCCCATTGAACTAGACTATAGGAAGGAACAAAAGGAAAATCTTTGTCTATTTGGGCATTTGAAGCTTTTAAGATGAATATCAGATCCCTAGGTAATAAGGGTGTAAGTGGAGAATTGTAAAGTATTTATGTTTCCTTACAGTGTTTTTCCATTTTTGCATTAATTTAAGTGTCTAATAAGTTTATTCTTATGAGGATTAATTGAGATACTGGAAAGTGAGTAAATTATAATTTGAAATTCACCTTTAAGTTAAATGTTCTTTTTATTTAACTCCAATGTATTACTAGCTATTCATGAAAACATTTGATATTAAGGATAATATTTAACCACTTACCAGGCTATGAGGAATTTCTTCTAATTAAGGCACTGATTGGGCTTGAATGAAAAACACAACTATTGGCCTGTTAGACCTTACTTGTTGGAAAGACAGAATGATTCAAAAGTAAATTGGAAAGGGATTTGACCTACTACCACTGTCTGTTTTTTTAGCTCAGAGACCCATAATGTGCGTTCACCTAAACATTAGCAACTATCTTACCTTAAAGAAAAATTCTACTACTGTCTTCTTCCTAACCATTTCCTCATTTCAGTATCATTAACACTTCCTATAAAGCAATTAGAGATTAAAATTCCTTCATATTCAGCAGGTCCTCAGGGTAGAGGAGGACAATTGTAAAGTATTGCATTCTGGAGGGCAGGAATGGGAAAAACCTGTGCTTTGCAGCTCTGAGCATACAAGAGGGTAAAAATTTTCATGGACTGTGCATAGGTCTAACTATAGATAGCTTCAGAGGGGACAGAGAACAGTAAGGAGAGTCAAGGACTCATGAAACCAATTTTTAGAATTGTCATGGATAGATCTCCATTCAGTGATGAATAAACAGAAAAGTACACACTGCATGGGTCTCATGAAAAATTTTTTGCATTGAAGATAAGGATAAATAGCATATATATATATAATGTATAAGAACATATATAAGAGGAAATTAAATTAATTTTCAAAAATATATCCCATGTTCCTGGAAATTACAAACTAAAAAACAGGAAAGATAAAATGGTTGCTAGCCAGTGTAAGAAAACACTGTATGAAACTATTAATATGATGGAAAGAATTAAATTTCTCTTTACTGCATGCTTGATACCACTGAGAAAAAGTTGTCTGGCCCTCTGAAATACCTACAGTGAAGCTCATTGATAAACCCATCATTCACAAAGAACTTCCCATTAGGATTTTAGTCTGCCCTATTAAATATGGGTGTGCAGTCACATTAGAAGAAAGCCTTCAGAATGAAAGACCAAAACAAACAGATAAAAAAAGAAATTCAGACGAAACATATAATTCAGGGAGCAGAAAAAAATCAAAGAAACTATAATTAATATCCTCTCAGAGATAAGAGAAAATTTATGAGAAGTGGTCCATGCATAGTCATCCCAGAAAACACTTTATTTTTTCTCAAACATGTTAGTCCTGGGCTTCCCTGGTGGCGCAGTGGTTAAGAGTCTGCCTGCTGATGCAGGGGACACGGGTTCGTGCCCTGGGAAAGATCCCACATGCCGCGGAGCAGCTAGGCCCGTGAGCCATGGCCACTGAGCCTGCACGTCCAGAGCCTGTGCTCCGCAAAGGAAGAGGCCACAACAGTGAGAGGCCCGCATACCGCAAAAAAAAAAAAAAAAAATCTTAGTCCTTTTAATTTTTTTCAGCTTTGTATTCTGAAATAATTTCAGATTTACAGAAAAGTCACAGAAATAATAGTTTCTATATATCCTTCACCTGCTGTTCTTTGACTGGAGGGCACTGGTACAGGAAATGAACAATAATACAATTCTCTTAACTATATACCTTCTTCATATTTCACTAGTTTTACCACTAATGTGATATCTGAAATAAATTACATGTGAAAGGGTTAGACATTATAGGCAAAAGATTTTAGAAAATAGATTTTTAAAAGACAGAGGTGAAAAATAATAGAGAAAAAGATAAAATCAGAAGATTAATTCAAGAAGTCAAATATTCTGGAAAAAGACATAGAGAAAATGGTTTGGGGGAAATTAGGAAAAAAATTAGTACAAGAAAATTCCCTATGAAGTTAATGACAGGAGTGTCTAGATTAAAAGGGCCCAGAGGGAGATCATAATGGTGGAGTAGGAAGATGCAGGTAGAGCTCACCTCCCACCACAAACACATCAAAAATATATCTACACGTGGAGCAATTCTAACTGAAAACAAACTGGAAGTCATCTGGCAGAAAGACTCTTACACAACCAAGGTCATAACAAAGATCCAAGATCCAGATGGAACTGGGTAGGAAGGGAAGAGAAATGATCAGGTCGGGAGGGAAAAGGGAAGAGGAGAGGGATTACACAGGCTCGCTCCCTGGGGAGTGAGAGGTTCAATCCACGTTTCAGGTATCCCCAGCCTGGGGGTCTGACACTGAGAAGACAAGTTGCCTTAGCAGGTTTGAAAACCAGAGGGACAGACAGCAGGGCTGTAAGAAACCTAGACTCCACTTGTGAAGATCACACACACTACCGAAACAAGGCAGAGGAAGCAGATAGAAACTGCCTGGGACTCTGGCCAGTTTCCTGCCACCACCCCGGTGTGCACCCCGGCCTGAGACAAACACCAACTCCGGCCCCACTTGCTCTGCAGTACAGCTTCACACTGGCTCATAGCCTTCCATGGCCAAGGGGAGTGCACAGCTCTGGGGGACAGAGCCAGCTCAAACACAGAAAAGCATCTGAATAGGGCAAGGGTGGCCATTTCTGGCACTAGTGGAGGCAGTGGGTCGGGAGTGGTCCAGAACTCTCGCTGGCGCTGGGATTGCCACAGCCCACACCCCAACCCACACTGGGCACTCCAGCCCCACCTACTCTGTGGTACAGCTCCATTCCAGGCAAGGGCTAATGCAGCCGAGGGGAGTGCACAGTTTTGGGGAACAGAGCTGGCTCAGACCTGACACAGCATCTAAACAGGGCAAGGGCAGCCATTGCTGGCACCAGGAGAGTCAGCGGATTAGGTGCAGTCTGGAATGCAGACTGCTGCCAGGACCACCACAGGCTACACCCCAACCCATGCCAAAAGCCTGCTCCAGCCCCTCTTGTTCCAGCACTGCTCCCTTTTGGGGCAAGGGTGACAGTGCTGGGAGGAGGGAGAACACAATTAGAGGGAAGGGAGCCACCTCTGACTTGACCCTCAGGACTTCTGCTCCAGGAACTTGGGACCTGACCCTTCCTTCAATAGGGTAGTGTTGGCTACTGAGCAGTGGAGAATCCCTGGCTCACACCTAGCTCTGGCTCTAGCTCTGTCCCCTCCATGTCCAGCCCCACCTCTTATCAAGGCGATAGCTGCCAGCATACCCTGGGGAAAGACGTAACTCATGATCACATCAGATCCAGCTTTCCCACCAAAGCCACTGGGCAGGAACAGACTGTATAGGGACAGTCCCACATAAGGACACCCTTTCAAAACCACAATAGGTAACTGATTGAGCTAATTTCATAGAAATGGAGAAATTTAAGCAGAATGAGAAGAGAGAGCAGTTTGTTTCAAATGAAAGAATAAGAGAAAAACCCTGAAAAAACAACTAATGAAACAGAATAATTTACCAGATAAAGAGTTCAAGCGTTAGTAATAAGAATGCTAACTGAATTAGGGAAAAGAATTGATTAGCACAGTGACAATTGTAACAAAGAACTAGAAAATATGAAAAAGAATCAATCAGTACAGAAGAATATGATAACTGAAATGAAAAGAAACTAGAGGGACTTAACAGCAGACCAGGTGATGCATATGTGATCTGGAAGGTAGAATAATGGAAACCACCCAATCAGAACAGCAGAAAGAAAAACAAATTTAAAAAATGAGAACAGTTTAAGGGACCTCTAGGACAACATCAAGTGTGAAAACATTCACATTATAGGGAGAAGAGAGAGAGAAAGGGGTTGAAAATGTATTTCATGAAATTATGGCTGAAAACTTAGCAAACCTAAAGAAGGAAAGAGATATCCAGCTACAGGAACCACAGAGGGTCCCAAACAAGATGAACCCAAACAGACCCACACCAAGACATATCATAAATAAAATGGCAAAATTTAAAGATAATGAGAGGATTCTGAAGGCAGCAAGAGAAAAACAAAGAGTCAGTTCAAGGGAACCCCCATAAGGCTATCAGCTGATTTCTCTGCAGAAACTTTGCAGGCCAGAAGGGAGTGGCGTAATATATTCAAAGTCCTGAAAGAGAAAAACCTGCAACCTAGGACACCCTACCAAGCAAGATTATCATTTAGAATAAAAGGAGAAATACAGAATTTTTCAGACAAGCAAAAACTAAAAGAATTCAGCAATACTAAACCTACCCTAAAAGAAATGTTAAAGGGTCTTCTCTAAGTGAAAAAGAAAAGGCCACAAAAAGTAAGAATCTATAGGAAAGGAAAAATACCACTAGTAAAGGCAAATACATAGTAAAGACTGTGGAGCAACCACTTAAATAAGCTAGTCCTAACATTAAAAGATAAATTGTAAAAACCAACTATAATTGCCTTAGACAGTGAAATGATAAACATGAAATGTAAAATATGACATCAAAAACACAAAACATGGAGGAGGGGAGTAAAAAAATTTACATGGCCGCTGAGCCTGCGCATCCGGAGCCTGTGCTCTGCAACGGGAGAGGCCACAACAATGAGAGGCCCGCATACCGCAAAAAAATAAAATAAAAATTAATTAATTAATTAAAATAAAATAAAATAAAATACCTAGGAATAAACCTAACCAAGGAGGTCAAACACCTATACTCTGAAAACTATAAAGAATTAAATCAACTACAACGAATAATCCTAAAATTTATATGGAACAACATAAGACCCCAAATAGCCAAAGCAGTCTTAAGAAAAAAGAACAAAGCTAGAGGTATCACACTCCCTGACTTTATACTACAAAGCTACAGTATTCAAAACAATATGGTACTGGCACAAAAACAGACACATAGACCAATGGAATAGAATAGAGAGCCCAGAAATAAACCTACACACTTATGGTCAATCTATGAAAAAGGAGTCAAGAGCATACAATGGAGAAAAGACACTCTCTTCAATACATGGTGCTGGGAAAACTGAACAGCTACATGTAAATAAAAATTAGAATATTTTCTCATACCACATACAAAAATAAACTCAAAGTGGATTAAATACCTAAATGCAAGACCAGAAACCATAAAACTCCTAGAATAAAACATAGGCAGAACACTCTTTGACATAAATTGTAGCAATATTTTTTGGGTCTGTCTCCTAAGGCAAAGGAAATAAAAGCAAAAATAAACAAATGGGACCTAATTAAACTTAAAATCTTTTGCACAGCAATGGAAACCATCAACAAAATGAAAACACAACCCACTGAATGGGAGAAAATATTTGCAATTGATATGACCAATAATGGGTTAATATCAAAAATAAATAACTCATACAACTTAATACCAAAAAAACCCCAACAACCCAGTTAAAAAATAGGCAGGGACTTCCCTGGTGGTGCAGTGGATAAGAATCCACCTGCCAATGCAGGGCACACGGGTTCGAGCCCTGGTCCAGGAAGATCCCACATGCCACGGAGCAACTAAGCCGGTGTGCCACAACTGCTGAACCAGCGCTCCAGAGCCCGCGCACCACAACTACTGAGCCCGCCTGCTGCAACTACAGAAGCCCACATGCCTACAGCCCGTGATCCGCAACAAGAGAAGCCACCACAATGAGAAGCCCACGCATGGCAACAAAGAGTAGCCCCCGCTCGCCACAACTAGAGAAAGCCCTCGCGCAGCAACGAAGACTCAACACAGCCAAAAATGAATAAATAAATTTATTTTAAAAAAAAATGGGCAGAAGACCTGAATAGACGTTTTTCCAAAAACGAGATACAGATGGCCAATAGGCACATGAAATATGCTCAACATCGCAAATCATCAGAGACATGCAAATGAAAACCACAGTGAGATATCAACTCATGCCTGTCAGAAAAGCTATCATCAAAAAGACAACAGGGACTTCCCTGGTGGTGCAGTGGTTAAGAATCCACCTGCCAATGCAGGGGACATGGGTTCAATCCCTGGTCCGGGAAGATCTCACATGCCACAGAGCAACTAAGCCCGTGTGCCACAACTACTGAGCCTGTGCTCTTGAGCCTGCAAGCCACAACTACTGAGCCCACATGCCACAACTACTGAAGCCCATGCACTCTAGGGCCCACATACTGCAACTACTGAGCCTGTGTGCTGCAATTACTGATGTCCATGTGCCTAGAGCCCATGCTTCGCAACAAGAGAAGCCACCACAATAAGAAGCCCATGCACTGCAATGAAGAGTAGCCCCCGGTTGCTGCAACTAGAGAAAGCCCACATGCAGCAACAAAGACCCAATGCAGCCAAAAAAAAAAAAGACAACAAAAAAGTGTTGGCAAGGATGTAGAGAAAAGGGAACCCTCATGCACGGCTGGTGGGAATGTAAACTGGTACAGCCACTGTGGACAACAGCATGTTTTCCAAAAGGAGGTTCCTCAAAAAATAAAAATAAAACTGCCATACAACCCAGCAATTCCACTCTTAGGTATATACCAGAAGAAAATGAAAACACTAATGTGGAAAGATACATGCACCCCACTGTTCATAGTGGGGTTTACAGTAGCCAATATATGCAAGCAACCTAAGTGTCCATTGACAGATAAATGGATAAAGAAGATGTGGTGTATTACATATATTTTTATTTATTTTTTTATTTTTATTTATATATATTTACACACACAATGGAATATTACTCAGCCATAAAAAAGAATGAAATTCTGCCATTTGCAATAACATGGATGGACCTAGAGGGTATTATGCTTAGTGAAATAAGTCACACAAAGACAATTATTGTGTGTTATCACTTATACGTCAAGTCTAAAAAAACAAACATACCAATGGCATTTCTCACAGAACTCGAACAAAAGATTTTACAATTTGTATGGAAGCACAAAAGACCCCGAATAGCCAAAGCAATCTTGAGAAAGAAAAACGGAGCTGGAGGAATCAGGCTCTCTGACTTCAGACTATACTAAAAAGCTACAGTAATCAAGACAGTATGGTAATGCCAAAAAAAAACAGAAATATAGATCAATGGAACAGGATAGAAAGCCCAGAAATAAACCCACACACCTATGGTCACCTAATCTATGACAAAGGATGTAAGTATACAATGGAGAAAAGACAGTCTCTTCAATAAATGGTGCTGGGAAAACTGTATAGCTACATGTAAAAGAATGAAATTAGGGACTTCCCTGGTGGTGCAGTGGTTAAGAATCCGCCTGCCAATGCAGGGGACACAGGTTTGAGCCCTGGTCCGGGAAGATCCCACATGCCACGGAGCAACTAAGCCTGTGCGCCACAACTACTGAGCCTGCGCTCTAGAGCCTGCAAGCCACAACTACTGAAGCCTGCTCTCCACAACTACTGAAGCCCGCATGCCTAGAGCCTGTGCTCTGCAGCAAGAGAAGCCACCGCAATGAGAAGCCCATGCACCACAATGAAGAGTAGCCCCCACTCGCCGCAACAAGAGAAAGCCCATGCACAGCAACGAAGACCCAATGCAGCCAAAAATAAAATTTAAAAAAAAAGAATGAAATTAGAACACTCCCTAACACCGTATACAAAAATAAACTCAAAATGGATTAAAGACCTAAATGAAATGTATGGCCAGACACTATAAAACTCATACAGGAAAACACAGACAGAACACTCTTTGACATAAATCACAGCAAGATCTTTTTTTGATCCACCTCCTAGAGTAATGAAAATAAAAACAAAAATAAACAAATGGGATCTAACTAAACTTAAAAGCATTTGCGCAGCAAAGGAAACCATAAACAAAACAAAAAGACAGTCCTCAGAATGGGAGAAAATATTTGCAAACAAAGCAACTGACAAGGGATTAATCTCCAAAATATATAAACAGCTCATGCAGCTTAATATCAAAAAAGCAAATAACCCAATCATAAAATGAGTGGAAGATCTAGAGACATTTCTCCAAAGACCCAAAAGCACATGAAAAGATGCTTAACATCACAAATTTTTAGAGAAATGCAAATCAAAGCTACAGTGAGGTATCACCTCACACTGGTCAGAATGGCCATCATCGAAAAATCTACAAATAAATGCTGGAGAGGGTATGGAGAAAAGGGAACCCTTCTACACTGTTGGTGGGAATGTAAATTGGTACAGCCACTATGGAAAACAGTATGGAGGTTCCTTAAAAAAGTAAAAGTAGAACTACCATTTGATCCAACAATCCCACTACTGGGCAGATACCCAGAGAAAACCGTAATTCAAAAAGAGTCATGTACCACAGTGTTCACTGCAGCACTATTTACAATAGCCAGGACATGGGAGCAACCTAAGTGTCCATCAACAGAGGAGTGCATAAACAAGGTGTGGTACATATATACAATGGAATATTACTCAGCCATAAAAAAGAACAAAATAATGCCATTTGCAGCAACATGGATGGACCTAGAGATTGTCATACTGAGTGAAGTAAGTCAGACACAGAAAGACAAATATATGATATCGCTTATATATGGAATCTAAAAAAAAAGGTATAAATGAACTTATTTACAGAACAGAAGTAGAGTCACAGATGTAGAAAACAAACTTATCGTTACCAGGCATTAAGGGCGGGGGGTGGGGGGGGAGAGATAAATTGGGAGATTGGGACTGACATATACACACTACTATATATAAAATAGATAACTTATAAGAAGCTACTGTATAGCACAGGGAACTCTACTCAATACTCTGTAATGGCTGCATGGGAATAGAATCTAAAAAAAGAGTGGATATATGTATATGTATAACTGATTCACTTTGCTGTATACCTGAAACTAACACAACACTGTAAATCACCTATACTCCAATAAAAACAATTTTTAATAAAATTAAAAAATGAATATAACAAAACAGACTCACAGTTATAGAAAACAAACTAGTGGTTACCAGTGGGGAGAGGGAAGAGGGGAGGGGCAAGATGGGAGAAGGGAGGGGCAAGATAGGAGTGGGAGATTAGGAGGTACAAATTACTATGTATAAAATAAGCTACAAGGATATATTGTATAGCACAGGGAATATAGCCAATGTTTTATAATAACTTCAACTTGCATATACTCTATAAAAATACTGAATCACTATGTTACAAACCTTAAACTAATATAATACTGTAAATCAACTATACATCAGTAAAAAAAAAAACAAACAGATTAAAACTAAAAAAACAAAAGGGTCCACCAACTACTTGGCACAATTACTGCAAAAGGAAGATTATGGTGAAATTTCAGGATAGGAGTGCAGTGGCAGGAGAGGAGTAGTTTCTTACCCTTTAACCACTCTTTGACTTTCAAAACTTTTATATATTACTTTAATAAAGATAAAAATTAACTTCAAAAGTGCAAAGAACACCAGATTGAGTGTTTTCAGCCAACATATGTCAGGCAAATGTGAACAACAGCTGGGGAAAAAAAAAACCAGGATGACATTAATGTAAGAAAGTAAATTTCAAAGTAAAAAGCAGTGGGCTTCCCTGGTGGCACAGTGGTTAAGAATCCGCCTGCCAATGCAGGGGACATGGGTTCAAGCCCTGGTCCGGGAAGATCCCACATGGCGTGGAGCAACTAAGCCCATGAGCCACAACTACTGAGCCCATGAGCCACAACTACTGAGCCCGTGTGCCACAACTACTGAAGCCCATGCGCCTAGAGCCTGTGCTCCACAACAAGAGAAGCCACCGCAATAAGAAGGCCTCGCACCGCAACGAAGAGTAGCCCCCACTCGCCGCAACTAGAGAAAGCCTGTGTGCGGCAACAAAGACCCAATGCAGCCAAAAATAATAATAAAAAAAAACAAAGTAAAAAGCAGTAAACAAGACCAGTTTATTGTGATAAAAGTTTAAATCTATAATGAATAAGTAAGTCTAATAATGTAACATCAAAAATATAAAGTAAATCTGTTAGAAATACTAGAAGAAAGAAACGTAACTGTGATGGAAGACTTTAATATGATGATCATGACTCAGATTTGAATAAATAAGACCTAAAAAGTATTATATATGAATAATACATACTGAATTTTGTGCCTTGCAATGAGAAGGCTATTTCTTTTCTCGCATCCATAGAACATTTCTAAAAGTTGATAATATTTTAGTCACAAAG
>NW_021697402.1:0-14381 GCF_005190385.1 Monodon monoceros | reverse complement strand
ATGTAAACTGATACAGCCACTCTGGAGAACAGTATGGAGGTTCCTTAAAAAACTAAAAATAGAATAACCATATGATCCAGCAATCCCACTACGAGGCATATACTCAGAGAAAACCGTAATTCAAAAAGACACATGCACCCCAATGTTCATTGCAGCACTATTTACAATAGCCAGGTCATGGAAGCAACCTAAATGCCCATCGACAGACGAATGGATAAAGAAGATGTGGTACATATATACAATGGGATATTACTCAGCCATAAAAAGGAACAAAATTGGGTCATTTATAGAGACATGGATGGATCCAGAGACTGTCATACGGAGTGAAGTAAGTCAGAAAGAGAAAAACAAATATCGTATACTAACACATATATGTGGAACCTAAAAAGTGGTATGGATGGACCGGTTTGCAGGGCAGAAATTGAGACACAGATGAGGAGAACAAACGTATGGATACCAAGTGGGAAAGTGGCGGGGGTGTGGCAGTCGGGGGGTGATGAACTGGGGGATTGGGATTGACATATATACACTAATATGTATAAAATGGATAACTAATAAGAACCTGCTGTATAAAAAAATAAATTAAATTAAATCCAAAGAAAAAAAAGAAGGGCTTCCCTGGTGGTGCAGTGGTTGGGAGTCTGCCTGCCGATGCAGGGGACAAGGGTTCGTGCCCCGGTCCGGGAGGATCCCACATGCCGCGGAGCGGCTGGGCCTGTGAGCCATGGCCGCTGGGCCTGCGCGTCCGGAGCCTGTGCTCCGCAAGGGGAGAGGCCACAGCAGTGAGAGGCCCACGTACCGCCAAAAAAAAAAAAAAAAAAAAAAGAAACGTTAAAAATAAATAAATAAATAAGGTTTAAAATATGGGCCCCCAGAGACGCAGAAAAGAGTTACAGACTGAAGAAGACATATCTGAAGAGTTGGTGCTGACAATTTTCCAGAACTGAAAACACATGAATACAGACATAGAAATTATTCCTACCAAGAAGGATAATTAAAAACAAATCCACAAGGCGTCTCTGGTGGTACAGTGGTGAAGAATGTGTCTGCCAATGCAGAGGACACGGGTTCGAGCCCTGGTCCGGGAAGATCCCACATTCCAGAGAGCAACTAAGCCCCTGCACCACAACTACTGAGCCTGCGCTCTAGAGCCCACAAGCCATAACAACTGAGCCCACGTGCCACATGTACTGAAGCTCGCACGCCTAGAGCCCGTGCTCCACAACGAGAAGCCACCACGATGAGAAGCCTGCGCACTGCAACAAAGAGTAGCACCTGCTCGCCGCCAACTAGAGAAAGCCCGCACTCAGCAACAAAGATCCAACGCAGCCAAAAATAAATAAAAGTAAGTTAATTAAAAGAAAAAGAAATCTGCAATTAGACACACTAAAGCAAAACTATGTTTTTTTACAAAACAGAAAGGTTTTAAAATGAGACAAACAGAAAAGTTAATTCACCTAACAGGAACAATTAAACAAGCAAAATACTTCTCAAAAGCAATAAGAGAAGTTAGAACAAAGTAAACTTTGGTTATCCTCAAAGGTTGAAATAAAATAACCCCAACCTAAAATTCAGATTCCAACAAAACTGTCCTGCAACAACACGAGCAAAATATTTTTTCATGTAAATGAAAACAAGGATTATCACCAATAAGCTACTTCTTAAAAAATTTCTGAAACCATGTAATTGAAAAGTTCAACAACACAAACCAGAATGTCTGAGACACAAAATGAAAGAGAAGCAAGGAAACTAGTAACCAAGTAAGTGATTTTAAATATTGTTTACATACATTAATTATAATATCTAATTTATGGGGTTCAAGAATAAGACAGAATAAATACACTGAAAACCAGCATACACATCAGAAGAGAGGGCCCAGATACCTTTACATGAAAATTCTACCAAATATTCAAGGAAGACATAACATCAATTGTACACAAACTCTTTCAGAAAACACTTCCCAATTTGTCTTCTGAGACCAGCATAGCTGTAATACCCAAACCCAACGAGGACACTGGGGAAGGGGAAGGAAAGAAGAAGGGGAATAAGGGCCTTCATGAAAACAAGCACCCACAACAAAATAACAGCAAATCAATTTCAACAACATGTAAAAAGAATAACTCATCATGACTAAATGGAGTTCAGTCCAAGAATGCAGGGTTGTTTTCATATTAGAAAATCAATCAACGCAATTCACCAAGTGGGCAGAATACAGGAGATATCCATATAAAAATTTCTGCCTGGTTTGCAGGGCATAAATTGAGATACAGATGTAGAGAAAAAACATATGGACACCAAGGGGGAAAGCAGCGGGGGTTGTGATGAATTGGGAGATTGTGATTGACATGTATACACTGATGTGTATAAAATGGATGACTAATAAGAACCTGCTGTATAAATAAATAAAATTTAATTAAAAAAAATTTTTCAAGAGATGCATAAAAAGCATCTGACAAAATTCAACACCTATACATGTTAAAATTTCTCAACAAATTAGGAACAGAAGGAAACTTCCTCAACTTGATAAAGGGCATCTACCAAAATGTAGAGCTAACATATAAGTTGAAGTATAAGGGGGAAAGGGGAGGGAAAAAGAGGAAAAAGAAGAGAAGGGAGATGTGGCGAGAGGAGAGGAGGGGAGGGAAGAAGGAGAGGAGAAGGGGGGAAGAGGTGAGGGGAAACAGAAAAGAACACACAAAGATTAGAAAAGGTAAAAATATCTTCTTGCTGATCATATGATTTTACATAGAAATTCCTGAGAATCTACAAAACTACTAGAATTAATAAATTTAGAAAGAAAATTAATAAATTTAGCAAGCTAATAAGAAATGGCTAACGTACAAAAGTCAATTCTATGTTTATATATTCACAACAAAGTAGAAAATAAAAATTTTAAAATAATTGTATCAATAATAGCATCAAAAAGAATTAGAAATTTAATGAAAGCATGGAAGACCTCTATATTACAAACACAAACACTGCCAGGAGAAATTTTTAAAGGACCAAAATAGATGGAAAGATATACCATATTCATGGACTGGAAAGCTCAATATTGTTCGTGTGTTACCATTATGGTAACTGGGTAAATGGTACAGGGGCTCTCTCTGGTTTGTTGTCTTTTTTAATGCTTTTTGTTTTGTTTTGGCCGTACCACGCAGTTTGTGCAATCTTAGTTCCCCAACCAGGGATGGATTGAACCCAGGCTGCCAGTAGTGGAAGCATGGAGTCCTAACCACTGGACCACCAGGGAATTTTCATGGGCTCTCTCTGTATTAATTTTTACAACTGCATATGAATCTACAATTATCTCAAAGTTTAAAAATTTAATTTTACAACTCTAAAGAAACTTAGGAATAAACTTATGAGGAAATAAATAAAACCTAGACTCAACTTAATATCATAAATATATCAATTCCTCGTAAGGTAATTTATAAGTTAAAGGCAGTTCTAATAAAGATACCAAGAAGCTTTTTTATGCAGCTAGAGAAACTGATACTAAAGTTGATGTGAGGGCTTCTCTGGTGGCGCAGTGGTTAAGAATCCGCCTGCCAATGAAGGGGACACGGGTTCGAGCTCTGGTCCGGGAAGATCTCACATGCCGCGGAGCAACTAAGCCCGTGCACCACAATTACTGAGCCTGCACTCTAGAGCCCGCGAGCCACAACTACTTAGCCTGCAAGCCACAACTACTGAAGCCTGAGTGCCTAGAGCCCGTGCTCCGCAACAAGAGAAGCCACCGTGATGAGAAGCCCACGCACAATGAAGAGTAGCCCCCACTCGCTGCAACCAGAGAAAGCCCATGTACAACAATGAAGACACAACACAGCCAAAAATAAAATAAATTAAATAAATTTAAAAAAATAATAAAGTTCATGTGAAAAAACAAACAGGAAAGAATATTCTGTAAAACACTGAAAAAGAAGTGCTGGGGGGTTGGAGGAATTAGTTCTATCAGACATTAAAACATACCATAAAGAGGTGATAGTGAAAAGAGAAACAGATCAGCAGATAGAAGAGAAAGACCAGAAATAAATCCATTTTACACACAGAATTTTTGATATGAGAAAGGCTGCATATCACAACTCTTGATCAAAGTTAGATTTTTAAAAAGTGGGCTGGGACAACTGACTAGACATTTGGATAAAGATAAAATTAGATCCACACCTCAAAACATACACAACAATAAACTCCAAACAGAACACAAATCTAAATAAAAAATGAAATGAGACAAGTATTTTAAGAAAACATGGGTAAATTTCTCTATATTTTAGTTACAGATAGACATTTTGAACTATGACTCAAAACCCAGAGGTAACAAAAGATTGGTAACTTTAAATAATAATTTAAAAATTTTGAACAGTTTCAAAGAAAAACAGAAGAAAATATAGGCAACATTTATCACAGATAAAGGGCTAATATTCTTAATATACCGTCAAATCTTAAAAATTGAACAAAACAGATCAAAAACTTTATAGAAAAAATAGGCCAGGGCTTCCCTGGTGGTGCAGTGGTTGAAGAGTCCGCCTGCCGATGCAGGAGACACAGGTTCGTGCCCCGGTTCGGGAAGATCCCACATGCCGCAGAGCGGCTAGGCCCGTGAGCCACGGCCGCTGAGCCTGCGCGTCCGGAGCCTGTGCTCCGCAACGGGAGAGGCCACAACAGTGAGAGGCCCGCGTACCGCAAAAAAAAAAAAAAAAAAAAAAAAAAGTACAGATATATGAATACATAATCCACTAATAAGTATATTAATATACCAGTAATCATAAGATGTTTGTTCAACTTCATTCATAATTACAGAAACATAAAACTATTCTGAGATATATTTCTCACCTGAAAGATTGGCAAAAATTTTAAAGTAAAACTCATTCTTTTAGAGAGGCTCTGAGAAAGACTCTAGGAAAACAGGCACATTCATATATTGCTGGGGAAAATGCAAATTGGTACAATTCTTTGGGGGAAGAGGATGATTTGGCAATATCAATCTCTTTCTCTCCATCCGTCCGTCCGTCCGTCCATCCATCCATCCATTCATCCATCTACATCTTTGACCCAGAAACCCCATGTCTAGGAATTTACACTGAAGATACATTGTCCAACAATATGAAAATACATATGCACAAGTTAATCACTGCAGCACTACTTGTATTTACAAGATAATGTAAACTACCTGTCTTTATGTAACAAATTGATTAAATAATCCTATGCAGCTATAAAAAACAATGAGGAAGAGTTCTATGAACTTCTGTGGATTTGTTTTCATGATAAATTGTTAAAATAAAAAAGCAAAGTGCAGAAGAGAATCACTAGGAAAGCTACCCTTTGTGTAAGAAAAAAGAAATAAGAGAATATGAATATGTATCATGAAAACCTGACTAATAAAACTGGTTACCAACAGGGGGTAAGAAACAATGTAGTGGGAAAAGATAAAGGATATGGGAATTGGTAGAAGGGCTGGACGGGTGGTATTTATTATGACTTTTTGTATAGCTCTGACTTTTAGAATCAGGTTAATATTTCATACATTCAAAAAAGTCTGTATGTCATAAAAATGGGGGGGGTGGAACACAAACAGAAGCAAATGAATTTAACTGTATTTCAAAGAAATATCACAGTTTATACTGATGAAAATTAACAAACAAAACCAAGTAAACTTTGAACACACTATATTTTCACACTATATTCTCTCAGACTAAAGGCAAAAAGAAAGTTAAGTATCACTAGTTAGATTTGTTTTCTTAGTAATTTCCATACTAGTTTATATATATTTTTTTTTTCTAAGACTATGACAATAAGTAAAATTTATTTTGATAATGAGAGCTAGGTTTCTGTCAGAAAAGAGAATTAGAGATATAGAAAGGGTACAATATAAAGCTACAACGAACCCTGTGATAGTGAACTGCAATGAGAGCTCATCAGTATGAACTCATAGCTTTTATGACAGATGCAGAAACACAGACATGTTATTTACATATATGATTACATAAATATTATGTTCATAAAGTGAATAGCATAGATTAATCTCAGCTAGTCTGTATTGCCCACATGGTCATCTCCAGAACAGCTGACTCTTACCTACATTACAAAATGTTGTGGGTTTTTTTAACAATTCTTTTTTTTTTAAATTTATTTATTTTTGGCTGCATTGGGTCTTCTGTTGCTACATGCAGGCTTTCTCTAGTTGTGGCGAGTGGGGGCTACTCTTCGTTGCGGCTCACAGACTTCTCATTGCGGTGGCTTCTCTTGTTGCAGAGCACGGGCCCTAGGAGCACGGGCTTCAGTAGTTGCAGCACGCAGGCTCAGTAGTTGTGGCTCATGGGCTCTGGAACACAGGCTCAGTAGTTGTGGCGCATCGGCTTAGTTGCTCCGTGGCATGTGGGATCTTCCCAGACCAGGGCTCGAACCCGTGTCCCCTGCATTGGCAGGTGGATTCTTAACCACTGCTCCACCAGGGAGGCCCACAAAATGTACTAAATAAAGATAAATGATATTCCATAACCATGGGCCTGTGAGTTGTTTGGGAGCAGACTGTATCAGTCTGTCAGCATTGTTTAGTAATAATAAGTGAATTTATGATTCACCTGATTTCAGTGGAGCCTGTAACTTAATGGCTGGTCACATAACTAGAATGCACTGCCCATGTGACTAGCTTAAAATAAGAGATCCGACCTCAAGCCAAATTTGAATTTCCCATTACTAAGGTGCTTGAGATGCAAGCTAGCAGTTGTTCTGAACCTGGAAACAAAGCAATTCCTCTGTGACTCAGTGGTAGAAGGACAAAGAAGACTGTGCCTGAAGTCTTCATATCCCTTTCAATGAGTACCCTTCTTCTGCTTGGCTGTACTATATCCATTGCCTATAATGATGTTCCAGAAGTATAAACTGCTTGATTCCTGTGAGTCCTTTCATCAAACACTTAAGGTGAACAATATATAATTAATGGATACATATTATAATATGTTATATATACAGATATACATATTTCCTAGCTCTGTCCACCGAGAAGACCTACAAGCAATGATGCTCTAAGTGCAATGAGCACACTTAAAACCCAGATCTTGCGCTTCCCTGGTGGTGCAGTGGTTGAGAGTCTGCCTGCCAATGCAGGGGACACGGGTTCGTGCCCCGGTCCGGGAAGATCCTACATACCGTGGAGCACCTAGGCCCGTGAACCATGGCCGCTGAGCCTGTGCATCCGGAGCCTGTGCTCCGCAACGGGAGAGGCCACAACAGTGAGAGGCCCGCGTAGCGCAAAAAAAAAAAAAAGAAAAAAAAGAAAACAGGGCTTCTTGGATACATGGCTGATTCCAGGAGTGGGGCAAGGTAAGTACAAGATGATGCTGGTATATCTTGTTGTCTAAGAATGTAATAAGTCACTTAAAGAATGATAAGAACATGAAAATCAGCTTGAAGGAGTTCCAACTAGACAAATAGGGAACAATTTCAGTTTCAAAATGATTAACAGAAAAAATTAAAATTCCATGATTCCATAACCATATAAGCAAACAAAGAGGGAGGGAGGGAAAGATCCTCCCTTTCAGTAGAAATGCTAACGAATAAATGTGGAAGTATTACTCAGCTATTTAAAAAAATGAAATAATGCCATTTGCAGCAACATGGATGGGCTTAGAGATTATCACATTAAGTCAAGTTAGACAGAGGAAGATTATACTGTATGATATCACTTAAATGTGGCATCTAAAAAAATGATACAAATGAACTTATTTACAAAACAGAAATAGACTCACATAGAAAGCAAACTTATGGTTACCAAAGGGGATAGCACAAGAGTGGGGGTGGATAAATTAGGAGTTTGGGATTAACATATACACACTACTCTATATAAAATAGGTAAATGACAAGGATCTACTGTATAGCACAGAGAACTATACTCAATATCTCATAATAATCTATAATGGAAAAGAATCTGAAAAAGTGCACATATATATGTGACTCACTTTGCTGTATACTTGAAACTAACACAACACTGTAAACTAACTATACTTCAATAAAAAAGTTAAAAAAATAAATGTGGAAGAAAAAACGAATTAAAAATTATCATTTGGGCAAAACACATTAATACTTATTTCAAGTAAGATTTATTAATAGATGCTCAAATGGGAGAAAATGGTAAATTTACAGAGGACAAATCTGGCAGGCACTACCTTAATCAAGTGATCAGAGTTAACATCACCAGTACTGAGCAAACTCATATCATATGGCTCGAGATATGACAAACTAACAAAGGATACCACATCGGTTCTGTAGTATTCCTGATAAAAATGGATAATCTGAATCTAGTTATAAGGAAATACCACACAAACTCATATTAAGGAACGTTCTACAAAATTAATAACTTATAATATTCAAAAACGTCAACATCATGCACAACTAAGGAACTATAACAATTTAGAGGAGATTGAAGAAACATGACAACTAAAGGTAACCAGTGACTCCGGATTCATATTGGAGAAGGAAAATTTTTTTCTTTTGCTATAAAAGAATATTAGTGGCAAAACTGCTAAAATTTAACTACATTATCTCAAATAATAATATTGCATTAACATTAAATTTCCTGATTTTACTAACTGTACTAAGCTTATATAAAAATTCTAAAGCAAAATGAACAGGCAATTATAAAACTTCAGTGGTATAAAAAAATTGTTTCCGGCTTCACCTACATTATATTGTTAACATTTTTTTCAGTTCAATTACAACTATAAACATTATTTTTAAGAGTAGTAAAATAATATACCCAATAGCTGTACCATAGTTTCTATAGCTATTCTACTATGATTGGGCATATTTATTTTCCTAGAATTTTTGCTTTTATAAATAATACTGGTATATAATCTTTACATAGTACTTTGAATCATTTCTTATAAAAAATTCCTATGTTTATCACTACCAAATCACACATTTTTAGCATTTCTCATATGTATATATCGCCAAATAGTCTTCCTGTAAGACAACCAACTCTCTCCCCCCTCCCCTTTTCCCCCTCTCTCAGTCCCCCATCCCATCCTCAACACTACATGTACATGCACACAGCAAGCAAGAAGATTTCCCATTTTGAAACATCCTTAGCCACTATTAGGTGACTTCTTTGGTACCTTACACTACTTCATATTGTGCTTTTATTATTTAGGAAGTTGAGTATTATTTCATATGTGAGCAGACCATCTGAATTTGCCTTTTTCCCCCATGTTCTTCATCTTTTTAAAAAAAATATTTTTGGAGCTTTCATCAAAAGAATGAAATTGGTTTAAGAAACTTTTTTCATTTTGAAGCAGTGTGAAGCAACTGACAAAACCTTTCCCAGTTTGGGTTTAAAAGCTTGTTTATGGTGCTTTCTTATATACAGCCCTCTTTTTTTCTATAGTTCTATTATTATTTAAATCATTATTTAGCTGATCTGGACTCTTACAGTAACAGGTAAGACAGAAAGCTAAATTTCCTTCAAATGTTTCCTGGCTAACACTGCATAATTTACTTAATCTTCGCTTTTGACTCCCTCCTGAGAGAGCACTGGAATCACAACTAACTGTTGAACAATCATCGACAAGAAGACACTGGAACTCACCAAAAAACATAACCCACATCCAAAGACAAAGGAGAAGCCACAATGAGATGCTAGGAGGGGCGCAATCACAATAAAATCAAACCCCATAATTGCTGGGTGGGTGACTCACAAACTGGAGAACACTTATACCACAGAAGTCCACCCACTGGAGTGAAGGTTCTGAGCCCCATGTCAGGCTTCCCAACCTGGAGGCCCAGAAACGGGAGGAGGAATTCCTAGAGAATCAGACTTTGAAGGCTAGCGGGATTTGTTTGCAGTACTTCGACAGGACTGGGGCAAACAGAGACTCCACTCTTGGAGGGCACACACAAAGTAGTGTGCACATCAGGACCCAGGGGGAAGGAGCAATGACTGCATACGAGACTGAATAGACCTACCTGCTGGTGTTGGAGGGTCTCCTGCAGAGGCGGGGGGTGGATGTGTCTCACCATGAGGACAAGGACACTGGCAGCAGAAGTGCTGGGAAGTACTCCTTGGCGTGAGCCCTCCCAGAGTCACAATTAGCCCCACTAAAGAACGTGGGTAGGCTCCAGTGTTGGGTCGCCTCAGGTCAAACAACCAACAGGGGGGGAACCCAGTCCGACTCATCAGCAGACAAGTGGATTAAATTTTCACTGAGCTCTGCCCACCAGAGCAACACCCAGCTCTACCCACCACCAGTCCCTCCCATCAGGAAACTTGCTCAAGCATCTTAGATAGCTTCATCCACCAAAGGGCAGACAGCAGAAGCAAGAAGAACTACAATCCTGCAGCCTGTGGAACTAAAAACACATTCAGAGAAAGATAGATGAGATGAAAAGTCAGAGGGCTATGTACCAGATGAAGGAACAAGATAAAACCCCAGAAAAACAACTAAATGAAGGGAGATAGGCAACCTTCCAGAAAAATAATTCAGAATAATGATACTGAAGATGATCCAGGACCTCGGAAAAAGAATGAAGGCAAAGATTGAGAAGATGAAAGAAATGGTTAACAAAGACCTAGAAGAATTAAAGAACAAACAAACAAACATGAACAATAAATGAAATGAAAACTACAACAGAAGGAAACAATAGCACAATAACTGAGGTAGAAAAATGGATAAGTGACCTGGAAGACAGAGTGGTGGAACTCACTGCAATGGAACAGAATAAAGAAAAAAGAATGAAAAGAAATGAAGACAGCTGAAGAGACCTCTGGGAGAACATTAAATACAACAACATTTGCATTATAGGGGTCCCAAAAGAAGAGAGAGAGAAAGAACCTGAGAAAATATTTGAAGACATCATAGTAGAAAACTTCCCTAACATGGGAAAGGAAATAGCCACCCAAGTCCAGGAAGTGCAGAGAGTCCCATACAGGATAAACCCACAGAGAAACACACCGAGACACATAGTAATCAAATTGACAAAAATTAAAGACAAAGAAAAATTACTGACAGCAGCAAGGGAAAACCGACAAACAACATACAAGGGAACTCCAATAAGGTTAACAGCTGATTTCTCAGCAGAAACTCTACAAGCCGGAAGGGAATGGCATGACATATTTAAAGAGATGAAAGGGAAGAACATACAACCAAGATTACTCTACCCAGCAAGGATCTCATTCAGATTCCACAGACAAATCAAAAGCTTTATATATAAGCAAAAGCTAAGAGAATTCCCCACCACCAAATCAGCTCTACAACAAATGCTAAAGGAACTTCTCTAAGTGGGAAACACAAGAGAAGAAAAGGACTAACAAAAACAAAACACAAAACAGTTAAGAAAATGGTAATGGGAACATACATATCAATAATTACCTTAAATGTGAATGGATTAAATGTTCCAACCAAAAGACACAGGATTGCTGAATGGATACAAAAACAAGGCCCATATATATGCTGTCTACAAGAAACTCACTTCAGACCTAGGGACACATACAGGCTGAAAGTGAGGGGATGGAAAAAGATATTCCATGCGAATGGAAATCAAAAGAAAGCTGAGGTAGCAATACTCATATCACATAAAATAGACTTTAAAATAAAGAACGTTACAAGAGACAAGGAAGGACACTACATAATGATCAAGGGATCAATCCAAACAGAAGATAAAACAATTATAAATATATATGCACCCAACAAAGGAGCACCTCAATACATAAGGCAACTGCTAAGAGCTCCAGAAGAGGAAACAGACAGTAACACAATAATAGTGGGGGACTTTAACACCTCACACCAAACGACAGATCATCCAAACAGAAAATTAATAAGGAAACACAAGCTTTAAATGACACAACAGACCAGATAGATTTAACTGATATTTATAGGACATTCCATCCAAAAACAGCAGATTACACATTCTTCTTAAGTGCGCATGGGACATTCTCCAGGACAGATCACATCAAATGAAGCCTCAGTAAATATAAGAAAACTGAAATAATACGAAGCATCTTTCCTGACCACAAAAATGTGAAATTAGAAATCAATTACAGGGAGAAAAACGTAAAAAACAAAAACACATGGAGGCTAAACAATACTTTACTAAATAACCAAGAGATCACCGAAGAAATCAAATAGGAAATCAGAAAATACCTAGAGACAAATGACAATGAAACAGGCCAATCCAAAACCTATGGGACGTAGCAAAAGCAGTTCTAAGATGGAAGTTTATAGCAATACAAGCCTACCTCAAGAAACAAGAAGTCTCAAATAAACAATCTAACCTTACACCTAAAGGAACGAGAGAAAGAACAAACAAAACACAACATTAGTAGAAGGAAAGAAATCATAAAGATCAGAGCAGAAATAAATGAAATAGAAACACAGAAAACAATAGCAAATATCAATAGAAATAAAACCTGGTTCTTTGAGAAGATAAACAAAATTGATAAACCATTAGCCAGGCTCATCAAGCAAAAGAGGGGGAAGACTCAAATCAATAAAATTAGAAATGTAAAAGGAGACGTTACAACAGACACTGCAGAAATACAAAGCATCCTAAGAGACTACTACAAGCAACTCTATGGCAATAAAATGGACAACCTGGAAGAAATGGACAAATTCTTAGAAAGGTATAACCTTCCAAGACTGAACCAGGAAGAAACAGAAAATATGAACAGACCAATCACAAGTAATCAAATTGAAACTGTGATTAAATATCTTCCAACAAACAAAAGTCCAGGACCAGATGGCTTCACAGGTGAAATCTATCAAACATTTAGAGAAGCGCTAACACCCATCCTTCTCAAACTCTTCTAAAAAACTGCAGAGGTAGGAACACTCCCAAACTCATTCTATGAGGTCACCATCACCCTGATTTCAAAATCAAAGATACTACAAAAAAAGAAGATTACACACTAATATCACTCATGAATGTACATGCAAAAATCCTCAACAAAATACAAGCAAACAGAATCCAACAACACATTAAAAGGATCATACACCATGATCAAGTAGTGGGATTTCTCCCAGGGATGCAAGGATTCTTCAATATATGCAAATCGATCAATGTGATACACCACATTAACAATTAAGGAATAAAAACCGTATGATCATCTCAATAGATGCAGAAAAAGCTTTTGACAAAATTCAACACCCATTTATGAACAAAACTCTTCAGAAAGTGGGCACAGAAGGAACCTACCTTAACAAAATAAAGGCCATATATGAAAAACCCACAGCAAACATCATTCTCAATGGTGAAAAACCGAAAGCATTTCCTTTAAGATCAGGAAGAAGACAAGGATGTCCACTCTCACCACTGTTATTCAACATAGTTTTGGAAGTCCTAGCCATGGCAATTAGAGAAGAAAAAGAAATAAAAGGAATACAAATCGGAAAAGGAGATGTAAACCTGGCACTGTTTGCAGATGACATGATACTATACATAGAGAATCCTAAAGATGCCACCAGAAAACTACTAGAGCTAATCAATGAATTTGGTAAAGTTGCAGGATACAAAATTAATGCACAGAAATCTCTTGAATTCCTATACACTAATGATGAAAGATCAGAAATAGAAATTAAGGAAACACCCCCATTTACCACTGGAACAAAAAGAATAAAATACCTAGGAATAAACCTACCTAGGGAGACAAAAGACCTGTATGCAGAAAACTATAAGACAGTGATGAAAGAAATTAGAGATGATAGAAACAGATGGAGAGATATACCATGTTCTTGGATTGGAAGAATCAATATTGTGAAAATGACTATACTACCTAATGTACAGATTCAATGCAATCCCTATCAAATTACCAATGGCATTTTTTACAGAACTAGAACAAAAAATCTTAAAATTTGTAAGGAGACACAAAAGACCCCGAATAGCCGAAGCAGTCTTGAGGGAAAAAAACGGAGCTAGATGAATCAGACTTGCTGACTTCAGACTATACTACAAAGCTACAATAATCAAGACAATACGGTATTGGCACAAACTCAGAAATATAGATCAATGGAACAGGATAGAAAGCCCAGAGATAAACCCATGCACCTATGGTCACCTAATCCATGACAAACAAGGCAAGGATATACAATGGAGAAAAGACAGTCTCTTCAATAAGTGGTGCTGGGAAAACTGGACAGCTACATGGAATAGAATGAAATTAGAACACTCCCTAACACCATGCACAAAAATAAACTCAAAATGGATTAGAGACCTAAATGTAAGACCAGACACTATCAAACTCTTAGAGGAAAACATAGGAAGAACACTCCGACATAAATCACAGAAAGACCTCTTTTGATCCATCTCCTAGAGTAATGGAAATAAAAACAAAATTAAACAAATGGGACCTAATGAAACTTAAAAGCTTTTGCAAAGCAAACTATAAACAAGATGCG
>NW_021697401.1:6755-7016 GCF_005190385.1 Monodon monoceros | reverse complement strand
TTGAGATTCCCTTAGCTCTAGAGCTTGTCAGGCGGACCCCAACCGCGGCCAATGAAGCACCTGCTTTACACAGAGCAGACTCATATTTTTTGCCGAAGCACTCTTACAGGGTTTACAGGCGTGTCAAGAGCAGGGAGTGTCAGGTGTCTTCAAGGCAGCGTGAATGCAGCCTTCAAAATGGGAAAGCAAGGCTAGCTCCAGCAGGCCCCCGTTTCCATGGGCACACTCAGCATACAACCCTGTGCTTTCTAACAAGCCGAA